>NW_027363403.1:600000-896226 GCF_046119375.1 Phyllobates terribilis | reverse complement strand
CTCACTCTCTTTGAATCTTCTTTATCATGCTAAGAGGAGCAGGAAAAAGCAAAAAATTTCAGAATTTCACCTTGCAATGCGGAGAAATTACTGTTTGTGCATTTACAATATTCATTGATTTTTGCCATTGAAAAACATCATGTTATTCATATACCAGAAATGTTTGAAGCTACTGACTGAATGAAAGGAGCTGGCATCTCACTCTCTTTGAATCTTCTTTATCATGCTAAGAGGAGCAGAAAAAAGCAAAAAATTTCAGAATTGCACCTTGCAATGCGGAGAAATTACTGTTTGTGCATTTACAATATTCATTGATTTTTGCCATTGAAAAACGTCCAGAAATGATTGAAGCTACTGACTGAATGAAAGGAGCTGGCATCTCACTCTCTTTGAATCTTGTTTATCATGCTAAGAGGAGCAGGAAAAAGCAAAAAATTTCAGAATTGCACCTTGCAATGCGGAGAAATTACTGTTTGTGCATTTACAATATTCATTGATTTTTGCCATTGAAAAACGTCCAGAAATGATTGAAGCTACTGACTGAATGAAAGGAGCTGGCATCTCACTCTCTTTGAATCTTCTTTATCATGCTAAGAGGAGCAGGAAAAAGCAAAAAATTTCAGAATTGCACCTTTCAATGCGGAGAAATTACTGTTTGTGCATTTACAATATTCATTGATTTTTGCCATTGAAAAACATCATGTTATTCATATACCAGAAATGTTTGAAGCTACTGACTGAATGAAAGGAGCTGGCATCTCACTCTCTTTGAATCTTCTTTATCATGCTAAGAGGAGCAGGAAAAAGCAAAAAATTTCAGAATTGCACCTTGCAATGCGGAGAAATTACTGTTTGTGCATTTACAATATTCATTGATTTTTGCCATTGAAAAACGTCCAGAAATGATTGAAGCTACTGACTGAATGAAAGGAGCTGGCATCTCACTCTCTTTGAATCTTGTTTATCATGCTAAGAGGAGCAGGAAAAAGCAAAAAATTTCAGAATTGCACCTTGCAATGCGGAGAAATTACTGTTTGTGCATTTACAATATTCATTGATTTTTGCCATTGAAAAACGTCCAGAAATGATTGAAGCTACTTACTGAATGAAAGGAGCTGGCATCTCACTCTCTTTGAATCTTCTTTATCATGCTAAGAGGAGCAGGAAAAAGCAAAAAATTTCAGAATTGCACCTTGCAATGCGGAGAAATTACTGTTTGTGCATTTACAATATTCATTGATTTTTGCCATTGAAAAACATCATGTTATTCATATACCAGAAATGTTTGAAGCTACTGACTGAATGAAAGGAGCTGGCATCTCACTCTCTTTGAATCTTCTTTATCATGCTAAGAGGAGCAGGAAAAAGCAAAAATTTCAGAATTGCACCTTGCAATGCGGAGAAATTACTGTTTGTGCATTTACAATATTCATTGATTTTTGCCATTGAAAAACGTCCAGAAATGATTGAAGCTACTGACTGAATGAAAGGAGCTGGCATCTCACTCTCTTTGAATCTTCTTTATCATGCTAAGAGGAGCAGGAAAAAGCAAAAAATTTCAGAATTGCACCTTGCAATGCGGAGAAATTACTGTTTGTGCATTTACAATATTCATTGATTTTTGCCATTGAAAAACATCATGTTATTCATATACCAGAATTGTTTGAAGCTACTGACTGAATGAAAGGAGCTGGCATCTCACTCTCTTTGAATCTTCTTTATCATGCTAAGAGGAGCAGGAAAAAGCAAAAAATTTCAGAATTGCACCTTGCAATGCGGAGAAATTACTGTTTGTGCATTTACAATATTCATTGATTTTTGCCATTGAAAAACGTCCAGAAATGATTGAAGCTACTGACTGAATGAAAGGAGCTGGCATCTCACTCTCTTTGAATCTTCTTTATCATGCTAAGAGGAGCAGGAAAAAGCAAAAAATTTCAGAATTGCACCTTGCAATGCGGAGAAATTACTGTTTGTGCATTTACAATATTCATTGATTTTTGCCATTGAAAAACGTCCAGAAATGATTGAAGCTACTGACTGAATGAAAGGAGCTGGCATCTCACTCTCTTTGAATCTTCTTTATCATGCTAAGAGGAGCAGGAAAAAGCAAAAAATTTCAGAATTGCACCTTGCAATGCGGAGAAATTACTGTTTGTGCATTTACAATATTCATTGATTTTTGCCATTGAAAAACGTCCAGAAATGATTGAAGCTACTGACTGAATGAAAGGAGCTGGCATCTCACTCTCTTTGAATCTTGTTTATCTTGCTAAGAGGAGCAGGAAAAAGCAAAAAATTTCAGAATTGCACCTTGCAATGCGGAGAAATTACTGTTTGTGCATTTACAATATTCATTGATTTTTGCCATTGAAAAACGTCCAGAAATGTTTGAAGCTACTGACTGAATGAAAGGAGCTGGCATCTCACTCTCTTTGAATCTTCTTTATCATGCTAAGAGGAGCAGAAAAAAGCAAAAAAATTCAGAATTGCACATTGCAATGCGGAGAAATTACTGTTTGTGCATTTACAATATTCATTGATTTTTGCCATTGAAAAACGTCCAGAAATGATTGAAGCTACTGACTGAATGAAAGGAGCTGGCATCTCACTCTCTTTGAATCTTGTTTATCATGCTAAGAGGAGCAGGAAAAAGCAAAAAATTTCAGAATTGCACCTTGCAATGCGGAGAAATTACTGTTTGTGCATTTACAATATTCATTGATTTTTGCCATTGAAAAACATCATGTTATTCATATACCAGAAATGATTGAAGCTACTGACTGAATGAAAGGAGCTGGCATCTCACTCTCTTTGAATCTTCTTTATCATGCTAAGAGGAGCAGGAAAAAGCAAAAAATTTCAGAATTGCACCTTGCAATGCGGAGAAATTACTGTTTGTGCATTTACAATATTCAATGATTTTTGCCATTGAAAAACGTCCAGAAATGATTGAAGCTACTGACTGAATGAAAGGAGCTGGCATCTCACTCTCTTTGAATCTTCTTTATCATGCTAAGAGGAGCAGGAAAAAGCAAAAAATTTCAGAATTGCACCTTGCAATGCGGAGAAATTACTCTTTGTGCATTTACAATATTCATTGATTTTTGCCATTGAAAAACATCATGTTATTCATATACCAGAAATGTTTGAAGCTACTGACTGAATGAAAGGAGCTGGCATCTCACTCTCTTTGAATCTTCTTTATCATGCTAAGAGGAGCAGGAAAAAGCAAAAAATTTCAGAATTGCACCTTGCAATGCGGAGAAATTACTGTTTGTGCATTTACAATATTCATTGATTTTTGCCATTGAAAAACATCATGTTATTCATATACCAGAAATGTTTGAAGCTACTGACTGAATGAAAGGAGCTGGCATCTCACTCTCTTTGAATCTTCTTTATCATGCTAAGAGGAGCAGAAAAAAGCAAAAAATTTCAGAATTGCACCTTGCAATGCGGAGAAATTACTGTTTGTGCATTTACAATATTCATTGATTTTTGCCATTGAAAAACATCCAGAAATGATTGAAGCTACTGACTGAATGAAAGGAGCTGGCATCTCACTCTCTTTGAATCTTGTTTATCATGCTAAGAGGAGCAGGAAAAAGCAAAAAATTTCAGAATTGCACCTTGCAATGCGGAGAAATTACTGTTTGTGCATTTACAATATTCATTGATTTTTGCCATTGAAAAACGTCCAGAAATGATTGAAGCTACTGACTGAATGAAAGGAGCTGGCATCTCACTCTCTTTGAATCTTCTTTATCATGCTAAGAGGAGCAGGAAAAAGCAAAAAATTTCAAAATTGCACCTTGCAATGCGGAGAAATTACTGTTTGTGCATTTACAATATTCATTGATTTTTGCCATTGAAAAACATCATGTTATTCATATACCAGAAATGTTTGAAGCTACTGACTGAATGAAAGGAGCTGGCATCTCACTCTCTTTGAATCTTGTTTATCTTGCTAAGAGGAGCAGGAAAAAGCAAAAAATTTCAGAATTGCACCTTGCAATGCGGAGAAATTACTGTTTGTGCATTTACAATATTCATTGATTTTTGCCATTGAAAAACGTCCAGAAATGTTTGAAGCTACTGACTGAATGAAAGGAGCTGGCATCTCACTCTCTTTGAATCTTCTTTATCATGCTAAGAGGAGCAGAAAAAAGCAAAAAATTTCAGAATTGCACCTTGCAATGCGGAGAAATTACTGTTTGTGCATTTACAATATTCATTGATTTTTGCCATTGAAAAACATCCAGAAATGATTGAAGCTACTGACTGAATGAAAGGAGCTGGCATCTCACTCTCTTTGAATCTTGTTTATCATGCTAAGAGGAGCAGGAAAAAGCAAAAAATTTCAGAATTGCACCTTGCAATGCGGAGAAATTACTGTTTGTGCATTTACAATATTTATTGATTTTTGCCATTGAAAAACGTCCAGAAATGATTGAAGCTACTGACTGAATGAAAGGAGCTGGCATCTCACTCTCTTTAAATCTTCTTTATCATGCTAAGAGGAGCAGGAAAAAGCAAAAAATTTCAAAATTGCACCTTGCAATGCGGAGAAATTACTGTTTGTGCATTTACAATATTCATTGATTTTTGCCATTGAAAAACATCATGTTATTCATATACCAGAAATGTTTGAAGCTACTGACTGAATGAAAGGAGCTGGCATCTCACTCTCTTTGAATCTTCTTTATCATGCTAAGAGGAGCAGGAAAAAGCAAAAAAAATCAGAATTGCACCTTGCAATGCGGAGAAATTACTGTTTGTGCATTTACAATATTCATTGATTTTTGCCATTGAAAAACGTCCAGAAATGATTGAAGCTACTGACTGAATGAAAGGAGCTGGCATCTCACTCTCTTTGAATCTTCTTTATCATGCTAAGAGGAGCAGGAAAAAGCAAAAAATTTCAGAATTGCACCTTGCAATGCGGAGAAATTACTGTTTGTGCATTTACAATATTCATTGATTTTTGCCATTGAAAAACATCATGTTATTCATATACCAGAAATGTTTGAAGCTACTGACTGAATGAAAGGAGCTGGCATCTCACTCTCTTTGAATCTTCTTTATCATGCTAAGAGGAGCAGGAAAAAGCAAAAAATTTCAGAATTGCACCTTGCAATGCGGAGAAATTACTGTTTGTGCATTTACAATATTCATTGATTTTTGCCATTGAAAAACGTCCAGAAATGATTGAAGCTACTCACTGAATGAAAGGAGCTGGCATCTCATTCTCTTTGAATCTTGTTTATCATGCTAAGAGGAGCAGGAAAAAGCAAAAAATTTCAGAATTGCACCTTGCAATGCGGAGAAATTACTGTTTGTGCATTTACAATATTCATTGATTTTTGCCATTGAAAAACGTCCAGAAATGATTGAAGCTACTGACTGAATGAAAGGAGCTGGCATCTCACTCTCTTTGAATCTTCTTTATCATGCTTAGAGGAGCAGGAAAAAGCAAAAAATTTCAGAATTGCACCTTGCAATGCGGAGAAATTACTGTTTGTGCATTTACAATATTCATTGATTTTTGCCATTGAAAAACATCATGTTATTCATATACCAGAAATGTTTGAAGCTACTGACTGAATGAAAGGAGCTGGCATCTCACTCTCTTTGAATCTTCTTTATCATGCTAAGAGGAGCAGGAAAAAGCAAAAAATTTCAGAATTGCACCTTGCAATGCGGAGAAATTACTGTTTGTGCATTTACAATATTCATTGATTTTTGCCATTGAAAAACGTCCAGAAATGATTGAAGCTACTGACTGAATGAAAGGAGCTGGCATCTCACTCTCTTTGAATCTTCTTTATCATGCTAAGAGGAGCAGGAAAAAGCAAAAAATTTCAGAATTGCACCTTGCAATGCGGAGAAATTACTGTTTGTGCATTTACAATATTCATTGATTTTTGCCATTGAAAAACGTCCAGAAATGATTGAAGCTACTGACTGAATGAAAGGAGCTGGCATCTCACTCTCTTTGAATCTTCTTTATCATGCTAAGAGGAGCAGGAAAAAGCAAAAAATTTCAGAATTGCACCTTGCAATGCGGAGAAATTACTGTTTGTGCATTTACAATATTCATTGATTTTTGCCATTGAAAAACGTCCAGAAATGATTGAAGCTACTGACTGAATGAAAGGAGCTGGCATCTCACTCTCTTCGAATCTTGTTTATCTTGCTAAGAGGAGCAGGAAAAAGCAAAAAATTTCAGAATTGCACCTTGCAATGCGGAGAAATTACTGTTTGTGCATTTACAATATTCATTGATTTTTGCCATTGAAAAACGTCCAGAAATGATTGAAGCTACTGACTGAATGAAAGGAGCTGGCATCTCACTCTCTTTGAATCTTCTTTATCATGCTAAGAGGAGCAGGAAAAAGCAAAAAATTTCAGAATTGCACCTTGCAATGCGGAGAAATTACTGTTTGTGCATTTACAATATTCATTGATTTTTGCCATTGAAAAACATCATGTTATTCATATACCAGAAATGTTTGAAGCTACTGACTGAATGAAAGGAGCTGGCATCTCACTCTCTTTGAATCTTCTTTATCATGCTAAGAGGAGCAGAAAAAAGCAAAAAATTTCAGAATTGCACCTTGCAATGCGGAGAAATTACTGTTTGTGCATTTACAATATTCATTGATTTTTGCCATTGAAAAACGTCCAGAAATGATTGAAGCTACTGACTGAATGAAAGGAGCTGGCATCTCACTCTCTTTGAATCTTGTTTATCATGCTAAGAGGAGCAGGAAAAAGCAAAAAATTTCAGAATTGCACCTTGCAATGCGGAGAAATTACTGTTTGTGCATTTACAATATTCATTGATTTTTGCCATTGAAAAACGTCCAGAAATGATTGAAGCTACTGACTGAATGAAAGGAGCTGGCATCTCACTCTCTTTGAATCTTCTTTATCATGCTAAGAGGAGCAGGAAAAAGCAAAAATTTCAGAATTGCACCTTTCAATGCGGAGAAATTACTGTTTGTGCATTTACAATATTCATTGATTTTTGCCATTGAAAAACATCATGTTATTCATATACCAGAAATGTTTGAAGCTACTGACTGAATGAAAGGAGCTGGCATCTCACTCTCTTTGAATCTTCTTTATCATGCTAAGAGGAGCAGGAAAAAGCAAAAAATTTCAGAATTGCACCTTGCAATGCGGAGAAATTACTGTTTGTGCATTTACAATATTCATTGATTTTTGCCATTGAAAAACGTCCAGAAATGATTGCAGCTACTGACTGAATGAAAGGAGCTGGCATCTCACTCTCTTTGAATCTTGTTTATCATGCTAAGAGGAGCAGGAAAAAGCAAAAAATTTCAGAATTGCACCTTGCAATGCGGAGAAATTACTGTTTGTGCATTTACAATATTCATTGATTTTTGCCATTGAAAAACGTCCAGAAATGATTGAAGCTACTTACTGAATGAAAGGAGCTGGCATCTCACTCTCTTTGAATCTTCTTTATCATGCTAAGAGGAGCAGGAAAAAGCAAAAAATTTCAGAATTGCACCTTGCAATGCGGAGAAATTACTGTTTGTGCATTTACAATATTCATTGATTTTTGCCATTGAAAAACATCATGTTATTCATATACCAGAAATGTTTGAAGCTACTGACTGAATGAAAGGAGCTGGCATCTCACTCTCTTTGAATCTTCTTTATCATGCTAAGAGGAGCAGGAAAAAGCAAAAATTTCAGAATTGCACCTTGCAATGCGGAGAAATTACTGTTTGTGCATTTACAATATTCATTGATTTTTGCCATTGAAAAACGTCCAGAAATGATTGAAGCTACTGACTGAATGAAAGGAGCTGGCATCTCACTCTCTTTGAATCTTCTTTATCATGCTAAGAGGAGCAGGAAAAAGCAAAAAATTTCAGAATTGCACCTTGCAATGCGGAGAAATTACTGTTTGTGCATTTACAATATTCATTGATTTTTGCCATTGAAAAACATCATGTTATTCATATACCAGAAATGTTTGAAGCTACTGACTGAATGAAAGGAGCTGGCATCTCAATCTCTTTGAATCTTCTTTATCATGCTAAGAGGAGCAGGAAAAAGCAAAAAATTTCAGAATTGCACCTTGCAATGCGGAGAAATTACTGTTTGTGCATTTACAATATTCATTGATTTTTGCCATTGAAAAACGTCCAGAAATGATTGAAGCTACTGACTGAATGAAAGGAGCTGGCATCTCACTCTCTTTGAATCTTCTTTATCATGCTAAGAGGAGCAGGAAAAAGCAAAAAATTTCAGAATTGCACCTTGCAATGCGGAGAAATTACTGTTTGTGCATTTACAATATTCATTGATTTTTGCCATTGAAAAACGTCCAGAAATGATTGAAGCTACTGACTGAATGAAAGGAGCTGGCATCTCACTCTCTTTGAATCTTCTTTATCATGCTAAGAGGAGCAGGAAAAAGCAAAAAATTTCAGAATTGCACCTTGCAATGCGGAGAAATTACTGTTTGTGCATTTACAATATTCATTGATTTTTGCCATTGAAAAACGTCCAGAAATGATTGAAGCTACTGACTGAATGAAAGGAGCTGGCATCTCACTCTCTTTGAATCTTGTTTATCTTGCTAAGAGGAGCAGGAAAAAGCAAAAAATTTCAGAATTGCACCTTGCAATGCGGAGAAATTACTGTTTGTGCATTTACAATATTCATTGATTTTTGCCATTGAAAAACGTCCAGAAATGATTGAAGCTACTGACTGAATGAAAGGAGCTGGCATCTCACTCTCTTTGAATCTTCTTTATCATGCTAAGAGGAGCAGGAAAATGCAAAAAATTTCAGAATTGCACGTTGCAATGCGGAGAAATTACTGTTTGTGCATTTACAATATTCATTGATTTTTGCCATTGAAAAACATCATGTTATTCATATACCAGAAATGTTTGAAGCTACTGACTGAATGAAAGGAGCTGGCATCTCACTCTCTTTGAATCTTCTTTATCATGCTAAGAGGAGCAGAAAAAAGCAAAAAATTTCAGAATTGCACCTTGCAATGCGGAGAAATTACTGTTTGTGCATTTACAATATTCATTGATTTTTGCCATTGAAAAACGTCCAGAAATGATTGAAGCTACTGACTGAATGAAAGGATCTGGCATCTCACTCTCTGAATCTTGTTTATCATGCTAAGAGGAGCAGGAAAAAGCAAAAAATTTCAGAATTGCACCTTGCAATGCGGAGAAATTACTGTTTGTGCATTTACAATATTCATTGATTTTTGCCATTGAAAAACGTCCAGAAATGATTGAAGCTACTGACTGAATGAAAGGAGCTGGCATCTCACTCTCTTTGAATCTTCTTTATCATGCTAAGAGGAGCAGGAAAAAGCAAAAAATTTCAGAATTGCACCTTTCAATGCGGAGAAATTACTGTTTGTGCATTTACAATATTCATTGATTTTTGCCATTGAAAAACATCATGTTATTCATATACCAGAAATGTTTGAAGCTACTGACTGAATGAAAGGAGCTGGCATCTCACTCTCTTTGAATCTTCTTTATCATGCTAAGAGGAGCAGGAAAAAGCAAAAAATTTCAGAATTGCACCTTGCAATGCGGAGAAATTACTGTTTGTGCATTTACAATATTCATTGATTTTTGCCATTGAAAAACGTCCAGAAATGATTGAAGCTACTGACTGAATGAAAGGAGCTGGCATCTCACTCTCTTTGAATCTTGTTTATCATGCTAAGAGGAGCAGGAAAAAGCAAAAAATTTCAGAATTGCACCTTGCAATGCGGAGAAATTACTGTTTGTGCATTTACAATATTCATTGATTTTTGCCATTGAAAAACGTCCAGAAATGATTGAAGCTACTTACTGAATGAAAGGAGCTGGCATCTCACTCTCTTTGAATCTTCTTTATCATGCTAAGAGGAGCAGGAAAAAGCAAAAAATTTCAGAATTGCACCTTGCAATGCGGAGAAATTACTGTTTGTGCATTTACAATATTCATTGATTTTTGCCATTGAAAAACATCATGTTATTCATATACCAGAAATGTTTGAAGCTACTGACTGAATGAAAGGAGCTGGCATCTCACTCTCTTTGAATCTTCTTTATCATGCTAAGAGGAGCAGGAAAAAGCAAAAAATTTCAGAATTGCACCTTGCAATGCGGAGAAATTACTGTTTGTGCATTTAAAATATTCATTGATTTTTGCCATTGAAAAACGTCCAGAAATGATTGAAGCTACTGACTGAATGAAAGGAGCTGGCATCTCACTCTCTTTGAATCTTCTTTATCATGCTAAGAGGAGCAGGAAAAAGCAAAAAATTTCAGAATTGCACCTTTCAATGCGGAGAAATTACTGTTTGTGCATTTACAATATTCATTGATTTTTGCCATTGAAAAACATCATGTTATTCATATACCAGAAATGTTTGAAGCTACTGACTGAATGAAAGGAGCTGGCATCTCACTCTCTTTGAATCTTCTTTATCATGCTAAGAGGAGCAGGAAAAAGCAAAAAATTTCAGAATTGCACCTTGCAATGCGGAGAAATTACTGTTTGTGCATTTACAATATTCATTGATTTTTGCCATTGAAAAACGTCCAGAAATGATTGAAGCTACTGACTGAATGAAAGGAGCTGGCATCTCACTCTCTTTGAATCTTGTTTATCATGCTAAGAGGAGCAGGAAAAAGCAAAAAATTTCAGAATTGCACCTTGCAATGCGGAGAAATTACTGTTTGTGCATTTACAATATTCATTGATTTTTGCCATTGAAAAACGTCCAGAAATGATTGAAGCTACTTACTGAATGAAAGGAGCTGGCATCTCACTCTCTTTGAATCTTCTTTATCATGCTAAGAGGAGCAGGAAAAAGCAAAAAATTTCAGAATTGCACCTTGCAATGCGGAGAAATTACTGTTTGTGCATTTACAATATTCATTGATTTTTGCCATTGAAAAACATCATGTTATTCATATACCAGAAATGTTTGAAGCTACTGACTGAATGAAAGGAGCTGGCATCTCACTCTCTTTGAATCTTCTTTATCATGCTAAGAGGAGCAGGAAAAAGCAAAAAATTTCAGAATTGCACCTTGCAATGCGGAGAAATTACTGTTTGTGCATTTAAAATATTCATTGATTTTTGCCATTGAAAAACGTCCAGAAATGATTGAAGCTACTGACTGAATGAAAGGAGCTGGCATCTCACTCTCTTTGAATCTTCTTTATCATGCTAAGAGGAGCAGGAAAAAGCAAAAAATTTCAGAATTGCACCTTGCAATGCGGAGAAATTACTGTTTGTGCATTTACAATATTCATTGATTTTTGCCATTGAAAAACATCATGTTATTCATATACCAGAAATGTTTGAAGCTACTGACTGAATGAAAGGAGCTGGCATCTCACTCTCTTTGAATCTTCTTTATCATGCTAAGAGGAGCAGGAGAAAGCAAAAAATTTCAGAATTGCACCTTGCAATGCGGAGAAATTACTGTTTGTGCATTTACAATATTCATTGATTTTTGCCATTGAAAAACGTCCAGAAATGATTGAAGCTACTGACTGAATGAAAGGAGCTGGCATCTCACTCTCTTTGAATCTTGTTTATCTTGCTAAGAGGAGCAGGAAAAAGCAAAAAATTTCAGAATTGCACCTTGCAATGCGGAGAAATTACTGTTTGTGCATTTACAATATTCATTTATTTTTGCCATTGAAAAACGTCCAGAAATGATTGAAGCTACTGACTGAATGAAAGGAGCTGGCATCTCACTCTCTTTGAATCTTCTTTATCATGCTAAGAGGAGCAGGAAAAAGCAAAAAATTTCAGAATTGCACCTTGCAATGCGGAGAAATTACTGTTTGTGCATTTACAATATTCATTGATTTTTGCCATTGAAAAACATCATGTTATTCATATACCAGAAATGTTTGAAGCTACTGACTGAATGAAAGGAGCTGGCATCTCACTCTCTTTGAATCTTCTTTATCATGCTAAGAGGAGCAGAAAAAAGCAAAAAATTTCAGAATTGCACCTTGCAATGCGGAGAAATTACTGTTTGTGCATTTACAATATTCATTGATTTTTGCCATTGAAAAACGTCCAGAAATGATTGAAGCTACTGACTGAATGAAAGGAGCTGGCATCTCACTCTCTTTGAATCTTGTTTATCATGCTAAGAGGAGCAGGAAAAAGCAAAAAATTTCAGAATTGCACCTTGCAATGCGGAGAAATTACTGTTTGTGCATTTACAATATTCATTGATTTTTGCCATTGAAAAACGTCCAGAAATGATTGAAGCTACTGACTGAATGAAAGGAGCTGGCATCTCACTCTCTTTGAATCTTCTTTATCATGCTAAGAGGAGCAGGAAAAAGCAAAAAATTTCAGAATTGCACCTTTCAATGCGGAGAAATTACTGTTTGTGCATTTACAATATTCATTGATTTTTGCCATTGAAAAACATCATGTTATTCATATACCAGAAATGTTTGAAGCTACTGACTGAATGAAAGGAGCTGGCATCTCACTCTCTTTGAATCTTCTTTATCATGCTAAGAGGAGCAGGAAAAAGCAAAAAATTTCAGAATTGCACCTTGCAATGCGGAGAAATTACTGTTTGTGCATTTACAATATTCATTGATTTTTGCCATTGAAAAACGTCCAGAAATGATTGAAGCTACTGACTGAATGAAAGGAGCTGGCATCTCACTCTCTTTGAATCTTGTTTATCATGATAAGAGGAGCAGGAAAAAGCAAAAAATTTCAGAATTGCACCTTGCAATGCGGAGAAATTACTGTTTGTGCATTTACAATATTCATTGATTTTTGCCATTGAAAAACGTCCAGAAATGATTGAAGCTACTTACTGAATGAAAGGAGCTGGCATCTCACTCTCTTTTAATCTTCTTTATCATGCTAAGAGGAGCAGGAAAAAGCAAAAAATTTCAGAATTGCACCTTGCAATGCGGAGAAATTACTGTTTGTGCATTTACAATATTCATTGATTTTTGCCATTGAAAAACATCATGTTATTCATATACCAGAAATGTTTGAAGCTACTGACTGAATGAAAGGAGCTGGCATCTCACTCTCTTTGAATCTTCTTTATCATGCTAAGAGGAGCAGGAAAAAGCAAAAAATTTCAGAATTGCACCTTGCAATGCGGAGAAATTACTGTTTGTGCATTTACAATATTCATTGATTTTTGCCATTGAAAAACGTCCAGAAATGATTGAAGCTACTGACTGAATGAAAGGAGCTGGCATCTCACTCTCTTTGAATCTTCTTTATCATGCTAAGAGGAGCAGGAAAAAGCAAAAAATTTCAGAATTGCACCTTGCAATGCGGAGAAATTAGTTTGTGCATTTACAATATTCATTGATTTTTGCCATTGAAAAACGTCCAGAAATGATTGAAGCTACTGACTGAATGAAAGGAGCTGGCATCTCACTCTCTTTGAATCTTGTTTATCATGCTAAGAGGAGCAGGAAAAAGCAAAAAATTTCAGAATTGCACCTTTCAATGCGGAGAAATTACTGTTTGTGCATTTACAATATTCATTGATTTTTGCCATTGAAAAACATCATGTTATTCATATACCAGAAATGTTTGAAGCTACTGACTGAATGAAAGGAGCTGGCATCTCACTCTCTTTGAATCTTCTTTATCATGCTAAGAGGAGCAGGAAAAAGCAAAAAATTTCAGAATTGCACCTTGCAATGCGGAGAAATTACTGTTTGTGCATTTACAATATTCATTGATTTTTGCCATTGAAAAACGTCCAGAAATGATTGAAGCTACTGACTGAATGAAAGGAGCTGGCATCTCACTCTCTTTGAATCTTGTTTATCATGCTAAGAGGAGCAGGAAAAAGCAAAAAATTTCAGAATTGCACCTTGCAATGCGGAGAAATTACTGTTTGTGCATTTACAATATTCATTGATTTTTGCCATTGAAAAACGTCCAGAAATGATTGAAGCTACTTACTGAATGAAAGGAGCTGGCATCTCACTCTCTTTTAATCTTCTTTATCATGCTAAGAGGAGCAGGAAAAAGCAAAAAATTTCAGAATTGCACCTTGCAATGCGGAGAAATTACTGTTTGTGCATTTACAATATTCATTGATTTTTGCCATTGAAAAACATCATGTTATTCATATACCAGAAATGTTTGAAGCTACTGACTGAATGAAAGGAGCTGGCATCTCACTCTCTTTGAATCTTCTTTATCATGCTAAGAGGAGCAGGAAAAAGCAAAAAATTTCAGAATTGCACCTTGCAATGCGGAGAAATTACTGTTTGTGCATTTACAATATTCATTGATTTTTGCCATTGAAAAACGTCCAGAAATGATTGAAGCTACTGACTGAATGAAAGGAGCTGGCATCTCACTCTCTTTGAATCTTCTTTATCATGCTAAGAGGAGCAGGAAAAAGCAAAAAATTTCAGAATTGCACCTTGCAATGCGGAGAAATTAGTTTGTGCATTTACAATATTCATTGATTTTTGCCATTGAAAAACGTCCAGAAATGATTGAAGCTACTGACTGAATGAAAGGAGCTGGCATCTCACTCTCTTTGAATCTTCTTTATCATGCTAAGAGGAGCAGGAAAAAGCAAAAAATTTCAGAATTGCACCTTGCAATGCGGAGAAATTACTGTTTGTGCATTTACAATATTCAATGATTTTTTCCATTGAAAAACGTCCAGAAATGATTGAAGCTACTGACTGAATGAAAGGAGCTGGCATCTCACTCTCTTTGAATCTTTTTTATCATGCTGAGGAGCAGGAAAAAGCAAAAAATTTCAGAATTGCACCTTGCAATGCGGAGAAATTACTGTTTGTGCATTTACAATATTCATTGATTTTTGCCATTGAAAAACATCATGTTATTCATATACCAGAAATGTTTGAAGCTACTGACTGAATGAAAGGAGCTGGCATCTCACTCTCTTTGAATCTTCTTTATCATGCTAAGAGGAGCAGGAAAAAGCAAAAAATTTCAGAATTGCACCTTGCAATGCGGAGAAATTGTTTGTGCATTTACAATATTCATTGATTTTTGCCATTGAAAAACGTCCAGAAATGATTGAAGCTACTGACTGAATGAAAGGAGCTGGCATCTCACTCTCTTTGAATCTTCTTTATCATGCTAAGAGGAGCAGGAAAAAGCAAAACATTTCAGAATTGCACCTTGCAATGCGGAGAAATTACTGTTTGTGCATTTACAATATTCATTGATTTTTGCCATTGAAAAACATCATGTTATTCATATACCAGAAATGTTTGAAGCTACTGACTGAATGAAAGGAGCTGGCATCTCACTCTCTTTGAATCTTCTTTATCATGCTAAGAGGAGCAGGAAAAAGCAAAAAATTTCAGAATTCCACCTTGCAATGCGGAGAAATTACTGTTTGTGCATTTACAATATTCATTGATTTTTGCCATTGAAAAACGTCCAGAAATGATTGAAGCTACTGACTGAATGAAAGGAGCTGGCATCTCACTCTCTTTGAATCTTGTTTATCATGCTAAGAGGAGCAGGAAAAAGCAAAAAATTTCAGAATTGCACCTTGCAATGCGGAGAAATTACTGTTTGTGCATTTACAATATTCATTGATTTTTGCCATTGAAAAACGTCCAGAAATGATTGAAGCTACTGACTGAATGAAAGGAGCTGGCATCTCACTCTCTTTGAATCTTCTTTATCATGCTAAGAGGAGCAGGAAAAAGCAAAAAATTTCAGAATTGCACCTTGCAATCCGGAGAAATTACTGTTTGTGCATTTACAATATTCATTGATTTTTGCCATTGAAAAACATCATGTTATTCATATACCAGAAATGATTGAAGCTACTGACTGAATGAAAGGAGCTGGCATCTCACTCTCTTTGAATCTTCTTTATCATGCTAAGAGCAGCAGGAAAAAGCAAAAAATTTCAGAATTGCACCTTGCAATGCGGAGAAATTACTGTTTGTGCATTTACAATATTCATTGATTTTTGCCATTGAAAAACATCATGTTATTCATATACCAGAAATGTTTGAAGCTACTGACTGAATGAAAGGAGCTGGCATCTCACTCTCTTTGAATCTTCTTTATCATGCTAAGAGGAGCAGGAAAAAGCAAAAAATTTCAGAATTGCACCTTGCAATGCGGAGAAATTACTGTTTGTGCATTTAAAATATTCATTGATTTTTGCCATTGAAAAACGTCCAGAAATGATTGAAGCTACTGACTGAATGAAAGGAGCTGGCATCTCACTCTCTTTGAATCTTCTTTATCATGCTAAGAGGAGCAGGAAAAAGCAAAAAATTTCAGAATTGCACCTTTCAATGCGGAGAAATTACTGTTTGTGCATTTACAATATTCATTGATTTTTGCCATTGAAAAACATCATGTTATTCATATACCAGAAATGTTTGAAGCTACTGACTGAATGAAAGGAGCTGGCATCTCACTCTCTTTGAATCTTCTTTATCATGCTAAGAGGAGCAGGAAAAAGCAAAAAATTTCAGAATTGCACCTTGCAATGCGGAGAAATTACTGTTTGTGCATTTACAATATTCATTGATTTTTGCCATTGAAAAACGTCCAGAAATGATTGAAGCTACTGACTGAATGAAAGGAGCTGGCATCTCACTCTCTTTGAATCTTGTTTATCATGCTAAGAGGAGCAGGAAAAAGCAAAAAATTTCAGAATTGCACCTTGCAATGCGGAGAAATTACTGTTTGTGCATTTACAATATTCATTGATTTTTGCCATTGAAAAACGTCCAGAAATGATTGAAGCTACTTACTGAATGAAAGGAGCTGGCATCTCACTCTCTTTGAATCTTCTTTATCATGCTAAGAGGAGCAGGAAAAAGCAAAAAATTTCAGAATTGCACCTTGCAATGCGGAGAAATTACTGTTTGTGCATTTACAATATTCATTGATTTTTGCCATTGAAAAACATCATGTTATTCATATACCAGAAATGTTTGAAGCTACTGACTGAATGAAAGGAGCTGGCATCTCACTCTCTTTGAATCTTCTTTATCATGCTAAGAGGAGCAGGAAAAAGCAAAAAATTTCAGAATTGCACCTTGCAATGCGGAGAAATTACTGTTTGTGCATTTAAAATATTCATTGATTTTTGCCATTGAAAAACGTCCAGAAATGATTGAAGCTACTGACTGAATGAAAGGAGCTGGCATCTCACTCTCTTTGAATCTTCTTTATCATGCTAAGAGGAGCAGGAAAAAGCAAAAAATTTCAGAATTGCACCTTGCAATGCGGAGAAATTACTGTTTGTGCATTTACAATATTCATTGATTTTTGCCATTGAAAAACATCATGTTATTCATATACCAGAAATGTTTGAAGCTACTGACTGAATGAAAGGAGCTGGCATCTCACTCTCTTTGAATCTTCTTTATCATGCTAAGAGGAGCAGGAGAAAGCAAAAAATTTCAGAATTGCACCTTGCAATGCGGAGAAATTACTGTTTGTGCATTTACAATATTCATTGATTTTTGCCATTGAAAAACGTCCAGAAATGATTGAAGCTACTGACTGAATGAAAGGAGCTGGCATCTCACTCTCTTTGAATCTTGTTTATCTTGCTAAGAGGAGCAGGAAAAAGCAAAAAATTTCAGAATTGCACCTTGCAATGCGGAGAAATTACTGTTTGTGCATTTACAATATTCATTTATTTTTGCCATTGAAAAACGTCCAGAAATGATTGAAGCTACTGACTGAATGAAAGGAGCTGGCATCTCACTCTCTTTGAATCTTCTTTATCATGCTAAGAGGAGCAGGAAAAAGCAAAAAATTTCAGAATTGCACCTTGCAATGCGGAGAAATTACTGTTTGTGCATTTACAATATTCATTGATTTTTGCCATTGAAAAACATCATGTTATTCATATACCAGAAATGTTTGAAGCTACTGACTGAATGAAAGGAGCTGGCATCTCACTCTCTTTGAATCTTCTTTATCATGCTAAGAGGAGCAGAAAAAAGCAAAAAATTTCAGAATTGCACCTTGCAATGCGGAGAAATTACTGTTTGTGCATTTACAATATTCATTGATTTTTGCCATTGAAAAACGTCCAGAAATGATTGAAGCTACTGACTGAATGAAAGGAGCTGGCATCTCACTCTCTTTGAATCTTGTTTATCATGCTAAGAGGAGCAGGAAAAAGCAAAAAATTTCAGAATTGCACCTTGCAATGCGGAGAAATTACTGTTTGTGCATTTACAATATTCATTGATTTTTGCCATTGAAAAACGTCCAGAAATGATTGAAGCTACTGACTGAATGAAAGGAGCTGGCATCTCACTCTCTTTGAATCTTCTTTATCATGCTAAGAGGAGCAGGAAAAAGCAAAAAATTTCAGAATTGCACCTTTCAATGCGGAGAAATTACTGTTTGTGCATTTACAATATTCATTGATTTTTGCCATTGAAAAACATCATGTTATTCATATACCAGAAATGTTTGAAGCTACTGACTGAATGAAAGGAGCTGGCATCTCACTCTCTTTGAATCTTCTTTATCATGCTAAGAGGAGCAGGAAAAAGCAAAAAATTTCAGAATTGCACCTTGCAATGCGGAGAAATTACTGTTTGTGCATTTACAATATTCATTGATTTTTGCCATTGAAAAACGTCCAGAAATGATTGAAGCTACTGACTGAATGAAAGGAGCTGGCATCTCACTCTCTTTGAATCTTGTTTATCATGATAAGAGGAGCAGGAAAAAGCAAAAAATTTCAGAATTGCACCTTGCAATGCGGAGAAATTACTGTTTGTGCATTTACAATATTCATTGATTTTTGCCATTGAAAAACGTCCAGAAATGATTGAAGCTACTTACTGAATGAAAGGAGCTGGCATCTCACTCTCTTTTAATCTTCTTTATCATGCTAAGAGGAGCAGGAAAAAGCAAAAAATTTCAGAATTGCACCTTGCAATGCGGAGAAATTACTGTTTGTGCATTTACAATATTCATTGATTTTTGCCATTGAAAAACATCATGTTATTCATATACCAGAAATGTTTGAAGCTACTGACTGAATGAAAGGAGCTGGCATCTCACTCTCTTTGAATCTTCTTTATCATGCTAAGAGGAGCAGGAAAAAGCAAAAAATTTCAGAATTGCACCTTGCAATGCGGAGAAATTACTGTTTGTGCATTTACAATATTCATTGATTTTTGCCATTGAAAAACGTCCAGAAATGATTGAAGCTACTGACTGAATGAAAGGAGCTGGCATCTCACTCTCTTTGAATCTTCTTTATCATGCTAAGAGGAGCAGGAAAAAGCAAAAAATTTCAGAATTGCACCTTGCAATGCGGAGAAATTAGTTTGTGCATTTACAATATTCATTGATTTTTGCCATTGAAAAACGTCCAGAAATGATTGAAGCTACTGACTGAATGAAAGGAGCTGGCATCTCACTCTCTTTGAATCTTGTTTATCATGCTAAGAGGAGCAGGAAAAAGCAAAAAATTTCAGAATTGCACCTTTCAATGCGGAGAAATTACTGTTTGTGCATTTACAATATTCATTGATTTTTGCCATTGAAAAACATCATGTTATTCATATACCAGAAATGTTTGAAGCTACTGACTGAATGAAAGGAGCTGGCATCTCACTCTCTTTGAATCTTCTTTATCATGCTAAGAGGAGCAGGAAAAAGCAAAAAATTTCAGAATTGCACCTTGCAATGCGGAGAAATTACTGTTTGTGCATTTACAATATTCATTGATTTTTGCCATTGAAAAACGTCCAGAAATGATTGAAGCTACTGACTGAATGAAAGGAGCTGGCATCTCACTCTCTTTGAATCTTGTTTATCATGCTAAGAGGAGCAGGAAAAAGCAAAAAATTTCAGAATTGCACCTTGCAATGCGGAGAAATTACTGTTTGTGCATTTACAATATTCATTGATTTTTGCCATTGAAAAACGTCCAGAAATGATTGAAGCTACTTACTGAATGAAAGGAGCTGGCATCTCACTCTCTTTTAATCTTCTTTATCATGCTAAGAGGAGCAGGAAAAAGCAAAAAATTTCAGAATTGCACCTTGCAATGCGGAGAAATTACTGTTTGTGCATTTACAATATTCATTGATTTTTGCCATTGAAAAACATCATGTTATTCATATACCAGAAATGTTTGAAGCTACTGACTGAATGAAAGGAGCTGGCATCTCACTCTCTTTGAATCTTCTTTATCATGCTAAGAGGAGCAGGAAAAAGCAAAAAATTTCAGAATTGCACCTTGCAATGCGGAGAAATTACTGTTTGTGCATTTACAATATTCATTGATTTTTGCCATTGAAAAACGTCCAGAAATGATTGAAGCTACTGACTGAATGAAAGGAGCTGGCATCTCACTCTCTTTGAATCTTCTTTATCATGCTAAGAGGAGCAGGAAAAAGCAAAAAATTTCAGAATTGCACCTTGCAATGCGGAGAAATTAGTTTGTGCATTTACAATATTCATTGATTTTTGCCATTGAAAAACGTCCAGAAATGATTGAAGCTACTGACTGAATGAAAGGAGCTGGCATCTCACTCTCTTTGAATCTTCTTTATCATGCTAAGAGGAGCAGGAAAAAGCAAAAAATTTCAGAATTGCACCTTGCAATGCGGAGAAATTACTGTTTGTGCATTTACAATATTCAATGATTTTTTCCATTGAAAAACGTCCAGAAATGATTGAAGCTACTGACTGAATGAAAGGAGCTGGCATCTCACTCTCTTTGAATCTTTTTTATCATGCTGAGGAGCAGGAAAAAGCAAAAAATTTCAGAATTGCACCTTGCAATGCGGAGAAATTACTGTTTGTGCATTTACAATATTCATTGATTTTTGCCATTGAAAAACATCATGTTATTCATATACCAGAAATGTTTGAAGCTACTGACTGAATGAAAGGAGCTGGCATCTCACTCTCTTTGAATCTTCTTTATCATGCTAAGAGGAGCAGGAAAAAGCAAAAAATTTCAGAATTGCACCTTGCAATGCGGAGAAATTGTTTGTGCATTTACAATATTCATTGATTTTTGCCATTGAAAAACGTCCAGAAATGATTGAAGCTACTGACTGAATGAAAGGAGCTGGCATCTCACTCTCTTTGAATCTTCTTTATCATGCTAAGAGGAGCAGGAAAAAGCAAAACATTTCAGAATTGCACCTTGCAATGCGGAGAAATTACTGTTTGTGCATTTACAATATTCATTGATTTTTGCCATTGAAAAACATCATGTTATTCATATACCAGAAATGTTTGAAGCTACTGACTGAATGAAAGGAGCTGGCATCTCACTCTCTTTGAATCTTCTTTATCATGCTAAGAGGAGCAGGAAAAAGCAAAAAATTTCAGAATTCCACCTTGCAATGCGGAGAAATTACTGTTTGTGCATTTACAATATTCATTGATTTTTGCCATTGAAAAACGTCCAGAAATGATTGAAGCTACTGACTGAATGAAAGGAGCTGGCATCTCACTCTCTTTGAATCTTGTTTATCATGCTAAGAGGAGCAGGAAAAAGCAAAAAATTTCAGAATTGCACCTTGCAATGCGGAGAAATTACTGTTTGTGCATTTACAATATTCATTGATTTTTGCCATTGAAAAACGTCCAGAAATGATTGAAGCTACTGACTGAATGAAAGGAGCTGGCATCTCACTCTCTTTGAATCTTCTTTATCATGCTAAGAGGAGCAGGAAAAAGCAAAAAATTTCAGAATTGCACCTTGCAATCCGGAGAAATTACTGTTTGTGCATTTACAATATTCATTGATTTTTGCCATTGAAAAACATCATGTTATTCATATACCAGAAATGATTGAAGCTACTGACTGAATGAAAGGAGCTGGCATCTCACTCTCTTTGAATCTTCTTTATCATGCTAAGAGCAGCAGGAAAAAGCAAAAAATTTCAGAATTGCACCTTGCAATGCGGAGAAATTACTGTTTGTGCATTTACAATATTCAATGATTTTTGCCATTGAAAAACGTCCAGAAATGATTGAAGCTACTGACTGAATGAAAGGAGCTGGCATCTCACTCTCTTTGAATCTTCTTTATCATGCTAAGAGGAGCAGGAAAAAGCAAAAAATTTCAGAATTGCACCTTGTAATGTGGAGAAATTACTGTTTGTGCATTTACAATATTCATTGATTTTTGCCATTGAAAAACATCATGTTATTCATATACCAGAAATGTTTGAAGCTACTGACTGAATGAAAGGAGCTGGCATCTCACTCTCTTTGAATCTTCTTTATCATGCTAAGAGGAGCAGGAAAAAGCAAAAAATTTCAGAATTGCACCTTGCAATGCGGAGAAATTACTCTTTGTGCATTTACAATATTCATTGATTTTTGCCATTGAAAAACGTCCAGAAATGATTGAAGCTACTGACTGAATGAAAGGAGCTGGCATCTCACTCTCTTTGAATCTTGTTTATCATGCTAAGAGGAGCAGGAAAAAGCAAAAAATTTCAGAATTGCACCTTGCAATGCGGAGAAATTACTGTTTGTGCATTTACAATATTCATTGATTTTTGCCATTGAAAAACGTCCTGAAATGATTGAAGCTACTTACTGAATGAAAGGAGCTGGCATCTCACTCTCTTTGAATCTTCTTTATCATGCTAAGAGGAGCAGGAAAAAGCAAAAAATTTCAGAATTGCACCTTGCAATGCGGAGAAATTACTGTTTGTGCATTTACAATATTCATTGATTTTTGCCATTGAAAAACATCATGTTATTCATATACCAGAAATGTTTGAAGCTACTGACTGAATGAAAGGAGCTGGCATCTCACTCTCTTTGAATCTTCTTTATCATGCTAAGAGGAGCAGGAAAAAGCAAAAAATTTCAGAATTGCACCTTGCAATGCGGAGAAATTACTGTTTGTGCATTTACAATATTCATTGATTTTTGCCATTGAAAAACGTCCAGAAATGATTGAAGCTACTGACTGAATGAAAGGAGCTGGCATCTCACTCTCTTTGAATCTTCTTTATCATGCTAAGAGGAGCAGGAAAAAGCAAAAAATTTCAGAATTGCACCTTGCAATGCGGAGAAATTACTGTTTGTGCATTTACAATATTCATTGATTTTTGCCATTGAAAAACGTCCAGAAATGATTGAAGCTACTGACTGAATGAAAGGAGCTGGCATCTCACTCTCTTTGAATCTTCTTTATCATTCTAAGAGGAGCAGGAAAAAGCAAAAAATTTCAGAATTGCACCTTGCAATGCGGAGAAATTACTGTTTGTGCATTTACAATATTCATTGATTTTTGCCATTGAAAAACGTCCAGAAATGATTGAAGCTACTGACTGAATGAAAGGAGCTGGCATCTCACTCTCTTTGAATCTTGTTTATCATGCTAAGAGGAGCAGGAAAAAGCAAAAAATTTCAGAATTGCACCTTGCAATGCGGAGAAATTACTGTTTGTGCATTTACAATATTCATTGATTTTTGCCATTGAAAAACGTCCAGAAATGATTGAAGCTACTGACTGAATGAAAGGAGCTGGCATCTCACTCTCTTTGAATCTTCTTTATCATGCTAAGAGGAGCAGGAAAAAGCAAAAAATTTCAGAATTGCACCTTTCAATGCGGAGAAATTACTGTTTGTGCATTTACAATATTCATTGATTTTTGCCATTGAAAAACACCATGTTATTCATATACCAGAAATGTTTGAAGCTACTGACTGAATGAAAGGAGCTGGCATCTCACTCTCTTTGAATCTTCTTTATCATGCTAAGAGGAGCAGGAAAAAGCAAAAAATTTCAGAATTGCACCTTGCAATGCGGAGAAATTACTGTTTGTGCATTTACAATATTCATTGATTTTTGCCATTGAAAAACGTCCAGAAATGATTGAAGCTACTGACTGAATGAAAGGAGCTGGCATCTCACTCTCTTTGAATCTTGTTTATCATGCTAAGAGGAGCAGGAAAAAGCAAAAAATTTCAGAATTGCACCTTGCAATGCGGAGAAATTACTGTTTGTGCATTTACAATATTCATTGATTTTTGCCATTGAAAAACGTCCAGAAATGATTGAAGCTACTTACTGAATGAAAGGAGCTGGCATCTCACTCTCTTTGAATCTTCTTTATCATGCTAAGAGGAGCAGGAAAAAGCAAAAAATTTCAGAATTGCACCTTGCAATGCGGAGAAATTACTGTTTGTGCATTTACAATATTCATTGATTTTTGCCATTGAAAAACATCATGTTATTCATATACCAGAAATGTTTGAAGCTACTGACTGAATGAAAGGAGCTGGCATCTCACTCTCTTTGAATCTTCTTTATCATGCTAAGAGGAGCAGGAAAAAGCAAAAAATTTCAGAATTGCACCTTGCAATGCGGAGAAATTACTGTTTGTGCATTTACAATATTCATTGATTTTTGCCATTGAAAAACGTCCAGAAATGATTGAAGCTACTGACTGAATGAAAGGAGCTGGCATCTCACTCTCTTTGAATCTTCTTTATCATGCTAAGAGGAGCAGGAAAAAGCAAAAAATTTCAGAATTGCACCTTGCAATGCGGAGAAATTAGTTTGTGCATTTACAATATTCATTGATTTTTGCCATTGAAAAACGTCCAGAAATGATTGAAGCTACTGACTGAATGAAAGGAGCTGGCATCTCACTCTCTTTGAATCTTGTTTATCATGCTAAGAGGAGCAGGAAAAAGCAAAAAATTTCAGAATTGCACCTTGCAATGCGGAGAAATTACTGTTTGTGCATTTACAATATTCAATGATTTTTGCCATTGAAAAACGTCCAGAAATGATTGAAGCTACTGACTGAATGAAAGGAGCTGGCATCTCACTCTCTTTGAATCTTCTTTATCATGCTGAGGAGCAGGAAAAAGCAAAAAATTTCAGAATTGCACCTTGCAATGCGGAGAAATTACTGTTTGTGCATTTACAATATTCATTGATTTTTGCCATTGAAAAACATCATGTTATTCATATACCAGAAATGTTTGAAGCTACTGACTGAATGAAAGGAGCTGGCATCTCACTCTCTTTGAATCTTCTTTATCATGCTAAGAGGAGCAGGAAAAAGCAAAAAATTTCAGAATTGCACCTTGCAATGCGGAGAAATTACTCTTTGTGCATTTACAATATTCATTGATTTTTGCCATTGAAAAACGTCCAGAAATGATTGAAGCTACTGACTGAATGAAAGGAGCTGGCATCTCACTCTCTTTGAATCTTCTTTATCATGCTAAGAGGAGCAGGAAAAAGCAAAAAATTTCAGAATTGCACCTTGCAATGCGGAGAAATTGTTTGTGCATTTACAATATTCATTGATTTTTGCCATTGAAAAACGTCCAGAAATGATTGAAGCTACTGACTGAATGAAAGGAGCTGGCATCTCACTCTCTTTGAATCTTCTTTATCATGCTAAGAGGAGCAGGAAAAAGCAAAACATTTCAGAATTGCACCTTGCAATGCGGAGAAATTACTGTTTGTGCATTTACAATATTCATTGATTTTTGCCATTGAAAAACATCATGTTATTCATATACCAGAAATGTTTGAAGCTACTGACTGAATGAAAGGAGCTGGCATCTCACTCTCTTTGAATCTTCTTTATCATGCTAAGAGGAGCAGGAAAAAGCAAAAAATTTCAGAATTCCACCTTGCAATGCGGAGAAATTACTGTTTGTGCATTTACAATATTCATTGATTTTTGCCATTGAAAAACGTCCAGAAATGATTGAAGCTACTGACTGAATGAAAGGAGCTGGCATCTCACTCTCTTTGAATCTTGTTTATCATGCTAAGAGGAGCAGGAAAAAGCAAAAAATTTCAGAATTGCACCTTGCAATGCGGAGAAATTACTGTTTGTGCATTTACAATATTCATTGATTTTTGCCATTGAAAAACATCATGTTATTCATATACCAGAAATGATTGAAGCTACTGACTGAATGAAAGGAGCTGGCATCTCACTCTCTTTGAATCTTCTTTATCATGCTAAGAGGAGCAGGAAAAAGCAAAAAATTTCAGAATTGCACCTTGCAATGCGGAGAAATTACTGTTTGTGCATTTACAATATTCATTGATTTTTGCCATTGAAAAACATCATGTTATTCATATACCAGAAATGATTGAAGCTACTGACTGAATGAAAGGAGCTGGCATCTCACTCTCTTTGAATCTTCTTTATCATGCTAAGAGGAGCAGGAAAAAGCAAAAAATTTCAGAATTGCACCTTGCAATGCGGAGAAATTACTGTTTGTGCATTTGCAATATTCAATGATTTTTGCCATTGAAAAACGTCCAGAAATGATTGAAGCTACTGACTGAATGAAAGGAGCTGGCATCTCACTCTCTTTGAATCTTCTTTATCATGCTAAGAGGAGCAGGAAAAAGCAAAAAATTTCAGAATTGCACCTTGTAATGTGGAGAAATTACTGTTTGTGCATTTACAATATTCATTGATTTTTGCCATTGAAAAACATCATGTTATTCATATACCAGAAATGTTTGAAGCTACTGACTGAATGAAAGGAGCTGGCATCTCACTCTCTTTGAATCTTCTTTATCATGCTAAGAGGAGCAGGAAAAAGCAAAAAATTTCAGAATTGCACCTTGCAATGCGGAGAAATTACTCTTTGTGCATTTACAATATTCATTGATTTTTGCCATTGAAAAACGTCAAGAAATGATTGAAGCTACTGACTGAATGAAAGGAGCTGGCATCTCACTCTCTTTGAATCTTCTTTATCATGCTAAGAGGAGCAGGAAAAAGCAAAAAATTTCAGAATTGCACCTTGCAATGCGGAGAAATTACTGTTTGTGCATTTACAATATTCATTGATTTTTGCCATTGAAAAACATCATGTTATTCATATACCAGAAATGTTTGAAGCTACTGACTGAATGAAAGGAGCTGGCATCTCACTCTCTTTGAATCTTCTTTATCATGCTCAGAGGAGCAGGAAAAAGCAAAAAATTTCAGAATTGCACCTTGCAATGCGGAGAAATTACTGTTTGTGCATTTACAATATTCATTGATTTTTGCCATTGAAAAACGTCCAGAAATGATTGAAGCTACTGACTGAATGAAAGGAGCTGGCATCTCACTCTCTTTGAATCTTCTTTATCATGCTAAGAGGAGCAGGAAAAAGCAAAAAATTTCAGAATTGCACCTTGCAATGCGGAGAAATTACTGTTTGTGCATTTACAATATTCATTGATTTTTGCCATTGAAAAACGTCCAGAAATGATTGAAGCTACTGACTGAATGAAAGGAGCTGGCATCTCACTCTCTTTGAATCTTCTTTATCATGCTAAGAGGAGCAGGAAAAAGCAAAAAATTTCAGAATTGCACCTTGCAATGCGGAGAAATTACTGTTTGTGCATTTACAATATTCATTGATTTTTGCCATTGAAAAACATCATGTTATTCATATACCAGAAATGTTTGAAGCTACTGACTGAATGAAAGGAGCTGGCATCTTACTCTCTTTGAATCTTCTTTATCATGCTCAGAGGAGCAGGAAAAAGCAAAAAATTTCAGAATTGCACCTTGCAATGCGGAGAAATTACTGTTTGTGCATTTACAATATTCATTGATTTTTGCCATTGAAAAACGTCCAGAAATGATTGAAGCTACTGACTGAATGAAAGGAGCTGGCATCTCACTCTCTTTGAATCTTGTTTATCATGCTAAGAGGAGCAGGAAAAAGCAAAAAATTTCAGAATTGCACCTTGCAATGCGGAGAAATTACTGTTTGTGCATTTACAATATTCAATGATTTTTGCCATTGAAAAACGTCCAGAAATGATTGAAGCTACTGACTGAATGAAAGGAGCTGGCATCTCACTCTCTTTGAATCTTCTTTATCATGCTGAGGAGCAGGAAAAAGCAAAAAATTTCAGAATTGCACCTTGCAATGCGGAGAAATTACTGTTTGTGCATTTACAATATTCATTGATTTTTGCCATTGAAAAACATCATGTTATTCATATACCAGAAATGTTTGAAGCTACTGACTGAATGAAAGGAGCTGGCATCTCACTCTCTTTGAATCTTCTTTATCATGCTAAGAGGAGCAGGAAAAAGCAAAAAATTTCAGAATTGCACCTTGCAATGCGGAGAAATTACTCTTTGTGCATTTACAATATTCATTGATTTTTGCCATTGAAAAACGTCCAGAAATGATTGAAGCTACTGACTGAATGAAAGGAGCTGGCATCTCACTCTCTTTGAATCTTCTTTATCATGCTAAGAGGAGCAGGAAAAAGCAAAAAATTTCAGAATTGCACCTTGCAATGCGGAGAAATTACTGTTTGTGCATTTACAATATTCATTGATTTTTGCCATTGAAAAACGTCCAGAAATGATTGAAGCTACTGACTGAATGAAAGGAGCTGGCATCTCACTCTCTTTGAATCTTCTTTATCATGCTAAGAGGAGCAGGAAAAAGCAAAACATTTCAGAATTGCACCTTGCAATGCGGAGAAATTACTGTTTGTGCATTTACAATATTCATTGATTTTTGCCATTGAAAAACGTCCAGAAATGATTGAAGCTACTGACTGAATGAAAGGAGCTGGCATCTCACTCTCTTTGAAACTTCTTTATCATGCTAAGAGGAGCAGGAAAAAGCAAAAAATTTCAGAATTGCACCTTGCAATGCGGAGAAATTACTGTTTGTGCATTTACAATATTCATTGATTTTTGCCATTGAAAAACGTCCAGAAATGTTTGAAGCTACTGACTGAATGAAAGGAGCTGGCATCTCACTCTCTTTGAATCTTCTTTATCATGCTAAGAGGAGCAGGAAAAAGCAAAAAATTTCAGAATTGCACCTTGCAATGCGGAGAAATTGTTTGTGCATTTACAATATTCATTGATTTTTGCCATTGAAAAACGTCCAGAAATGATTGAAGCTACTGACTGAATGAAAGGAGCTGGCATCTCACTCTCTTTGAATCTTCTTTATCATGCTAAGAGGAGCAGGAAAAAGCAAAACATTTCAGAATTGCACCTTGCAATGCGGAGAAATTACTGTTTGTGCATTTACAATATTCATTGATTTTTGCCATTGAAAAACATCATGTTATTCATATACCAGAAATGTTTGAAGCTACTGACTGAATGAAAGGAGCTGGCATCTCACTCTCTTTGAATCTTCTTTATCATGCTAAGAGGAGCAGGAAAAAGCAAAAAAATTCAGAATTCCACCTTGCAATGCGGAGAAATTACTGTTTGTGCATTTACAATATTCATTGATTTTTGCCATTGAAAAACGTCCAGAAATGATTGAAGCTACTGACTGAATGAAAGGAGCTGGCATCTCACTCTCTTTGAATCTTGTTTATCATGCTAAGAGGAGCAGGAAAAAGCAAAAAATTTCAGAATTGCACCTTGCAATGCGGAGAAATTACTGTTTGTGCATTTACAATATTCATTGATTTTTGCCATTGAAAAACGTCCAGAAATGATTGAAGCTACTGACTGAATGAAAGGAGCTGGCATCTCACTCTCTTTGAATCTTCTTTATCATGCTAAGAGGAGCAGGAAAAAGCAAAAAATTTCAGAATTGCACCTTGCAATCCGGAGAAATTACTGTTTGTGCATTTACAATATTCATTGATTTTTGCCATTGAAAAACATCATGTTATTCATATACCAGAAATGATTGAAGCTACTGACTGAATGAAAGGAGCTGGCATCTCACTCTCTTTGAATCTTCTTTATCATGCTAAGAGGAGCAGGAAAAAGCAAAAAATTTCAGAATTGCACCTTGCAATGCGGAGAAATTACTGTTTGTGCATTTACAATATTCAATGATTTTTGCCATTGAAAAACGTCCAGAAATGATTGAAGCTACTGACTGAATGAAAGGAGCTGGCATCTCACTCTCTTTGAATCTTCTTTATCATGCTAAGAGGAGCAGGAAAAAGCAAAAAATTTCAGAATTGCACCTTGTAATGTGGAGAAATTACTGTTTGTGCATTTACAATATTCATTGATTTTTGCCATTGAAAAACATCATGTTATTCATATACCAGAAATGTTTGAAGCTACTGACTGAATGAAAGGAGCTGGCATCTCACTCTCTTTGAATCTTCTTTATCATGCTAAGAGGAGCAGGAAAAATCAAAAAATTTCAGAATTGCACCTTGCAATGCGGAGAAATTACTGTTTGTGCATTTACAATATTCATTGATTTTTGCCATTGAAAAACGTCCAGAAATGATTGAAGCTACTGACTGAATGAAAGGAGCTGGCATCTCACTCTCTTTGAATCTTCTTTATCATGCTAAGAGGAGCAGGAAAAAGCAAAAAATTTCAGAATTGCACCTTGCAATGCGGAGAAATTACTGTTTGTGCATTTACAATATTCATTGATTTTTGCCATTGAAAAACATCATGTTATTCATATACCAGAAATGTTTGAAGCTACTGACTGAATGAAAGGAGCTGGCATCTCACTCTCTTTGAATCTTCTTTATCATGCTAAGAGGAGCAGGAAAAAGCAAAAAATTTCAGAATTGCACCTTGCAATGCGGAGAAATTACTGTTTGTGCATTTACAATATTCATTGATTTTTGCCATTGAAAAACGTCCAGAAATGATTGAAGCTACTGACTGAATGAAAGGAGCTGGCATCTCACTCTCTTTGAATCTTGTTTATCATGCTAAGAGGAGCAGGAAAAAGCAAAAAATTTCAGAATTGCACCTTGCAATGCGGAGAAATTACTGTTTGTGCATTTACAATATTCAATGATTTTTGCCATTGAAAAACGTCCAGAAATGATTGAAGCTACTGACTGAATGAAAGGAGCTGGCATCTCACTCTCTTTGAATCTTCTTTATCATGCTGAGGAGCAGGAAAAAGCAAAAAATTTCAGAATTGCACCTTGCAATGCGGAGAAATTACTGTTTGTGCATTTACAATATTCATTGATTTTTGCCATTGAAAAACATCATGTTATTCATATACCAGAAATGTTTGAAGCTACTGACTGAATGAAAGGAGCTGGCATCTCACTCTCTTTGAATCTTCTTTATCATGCTAAGAGGAGCAGGAAAAAGCAAAAAATTTCAGAATTGCACCTTGCAATGCGGAGAAATTACTCTTTGTGCATTTACAATATTCATTGATTTTTGCCATTGAAAAACGTCCAGAAATGATTGAAGCTACTGACTGAATGAAAGGAGCTGGCATCTCACTCTCTTTGAATCTTCTTTATCATTCTAAGAGGAGCAGGAAAAAGCAAAAAATTTCAGAATTGCACCTTGCAATGCGGAGAAATTACTGTTTGTGCATTTACAATATTCATTGATTTTTGCCATTGAAAAACGTCCAGAAATGATTGAAGCTACTGACTGAATGAAAGGAGCTGGCATCTCACTCTCTTTGAATCTTCTTTATCATGCTAAGAGGAGCAGGAAAAAGCAAAAAATTTCAGAATTGCACCTTGCAATGCGGAGAAATTACTGTTTGTGCATTTACAATATTCATTGATTTTTGCCATTGAAAAACGTCATGTTATTCATATACCAGAAATGTTTGAAGCTACTGACTGAATGAAAGGAGCTGGCATCTCACTCTCTTTGAATCTTCTTTATCATGCTAAGAGGAGCAGGAAAAAGCAAAAAATTTCAGAATTGCACCTTGCAATGCGGAGAAATTACTCTTTGTGCATTTACAATATTCATTGATTTTTGCCATTGAAAAACGTCCAGAAATGATTGAAGCTACTGACTGAATGAAAGGAGCTGGCATCTCACTCTCTTTGAATCTTCTTTATCATGCTAAGAGGAGCAGGAAAAAGCAAAAAATTTCAGAATTGCACCTTGCAATGCGGAGAAATTACTGTTTGTGCATTTACAATATTCATTGATTTTTGCCATTGAAAAACGTCCAGAAATGATTGAAGCTACTGACTGAATGAAAGGAGCTGGCATCTCACTCTCTTTGAATCTTCTTTATCATGCTAAGAGGAGCAGGAAAAAGCAAAAAATTTCAGAATTGCACCTTGCAATGCGGAGAAATTACTGTTTGTGCATTTACAATATTCATTGATTTTTGCCATTGAAAAACATCATGTTATTCATATACCAGAAATGTTTGAAGCTACTGACTGAATGAAAGGAGCTGGCATCTCACTCTCTTTGAATCTTCTTTATCATGCTAAGAGGAGCAGGAAAAAGCAAAAAATTTCAGAATTGCACCTTGCAATGCGGAGAAATTACTGTTTGTGCATTTACAATATTCATTGATTTTTGCCATTGAAAAACATCCAGAAATGATTGAAGCTACTGACTGAATGAAAGGAGCTGGCATCTCACTCTCTTTGAATCTTCTTTATCATGCTAAGAGGAGCAGGAAAAAGCAAAAAATTTCAGAATTGCACCTTGCAATGCGGAGAAATTACTGTTTGTGCATTTACAATATTCAATGATTTTTGCCATTGAAAAACGTCCAGAAATGATTGAAGCTACTGACTGAATGAAAGGAGCTGGCATCTCACTCTCTTTGAATCTTCTTTATCATGCTGAGGAGCAGGAAAAAGCAAAAAATTTCAGAATTGCACCTTGCAATGCGGAGAAATTACTGTTTGTGCATTTACAATATTCATTGATTTTTGCCCCTGAAAAACATCATGTTATTCATATACCAGAAATGTTTGAAGCTACAGACTGAATGAAAGGAGCTGGCATCTCACTCTCTTTGAATCTTCTTTATCATGCTAAGAGGAGCAGGAAAAAGCAAAAAATTTCAGAATTGCACCTTGCAATGCGGAGAAATTACTCTTTGTGCATTTACAATATTCATTGATTTTTGCCATTGAAAAACGTCCAGAAATGATTGAAGCTACTGACTGAATGAAAGGAGCTGGCATCTCACTCTCTTTGAATCTTCTTTATCATGCTAAGAGGAGCAGGAAAAAGCAAAAAATTTCAGAATTGCACCTTGCAATGCGGAGAAATTACTGTTTGTGCATTTACAATATTCATTGATTTTTGCCATTGAAAAACGTCCAGAAATGATTGAAGCTACTGACTGAATGAAAGGAGCTGGCATCTCACTCTCTTTGAATCTTCTTTATCATGCTAAGAGGAGCAGGAAAAAGCAAAACATTTCAGAATTGCACCTTGCAATGCGGAGAAATTACTGTTTGTGCATTTACAATATTCATTGATTTTTGCCATTGAAAAACATCATGTTATTCATATACCAGAAATGTTTGAAGCTACTGACTGAATGAAAGGAGCTGGCATCTCACTCTCTTTGAATCTTCTTTATCATGCTAAGAGGAGCAGGAAAAAGCAAAAAATTTCAGAATTCCACCTTGCAATGCGGAGAAATTACTGTTTGTGCATTTACAATATTCATTGATTTTTGCCATTGAAAAACGTCCAGAAATGATTGAAGCTACTGACTGAATGAAAGGAGCTGGCATCTCACTCTCTTTGAATCTTCTTTATCATGCTAAGAGGAGCAGGAAAAAGCAAAAAATTTCAGAATTGCACCTTGCAATGCGGAGAAATTACTGTTTGTGCATTTACAATATTCATTGATTTTTGCCATTGAAAAATGTCCAGAAATGATTGAAGCTACTGACTGAATGAAAGGAGCTGGCATCTCACTCTCTTTGAATCTTCTTTATCATGCTAAGAGGAGCAGGAAAAAGCAAAAAATTTCAGAATTGCACCTTGCAATCCGGAGAAATTACTGTTTGTGCATTTACAATATTCATTGATTTTTGCCATTGAAAAACATCATGTTATTCATATACCAGAAATGATTGAAGCTACTGACTGAATGAAAGGAGCTGGCATCTCACTCTCTTTGAATCTTCTTTATCATGCTAAGAGGAGCAGGAAAAAGCAAAAAATTTCAGAATTGCACCTTGCAATGCGGAGAAATTACTGTTTGTGCATTTACAATATTCAATGATTTTTGCCATTGAAAAACGTCCAGAAATGATTGAAGCTACTGACTGAATGAAAGGAGCTGGCATCTCACTCTCTTTGAATCTTCTTTATCATGCTAAGAGGAGCAGGAAAAAGCAAAAAATTTCAGAATTGCACCTTGCAATGTGGAGAAATTACTGTTTGTGCATTTACAATATTCATTGATTTTTGCCATTAAAAAACATCATGTTATTCATATACCAGAAATGTTTGAAGCTACTGACTGAATGAAAGGAGCTGGCATCTCACTCTCTTTGAATCTTCTTTATCATGCTAAGAGGAGCAGGAAAAAGCAAAAAATTTCAGAATTGCACCTTGCAATGCGGAGAAATTACTCTTTGTGCATTTACAATATTCATTGATTTTTGCCATTGAAAAACGTCCAGAAATGATTGAAGCTACTGACTGAATGAAAGGAGCTGGCATCTCACTCTCTTTGAATCTTCTTTATCATGCTAAGAGGAGCAGGAAAAAGCAAAAAATTTCAGAATTGCACCTTGCAATGCGGAGAAATTACTGTTTGTGCATTTACAATATTCATTGATTTTTGCCATTGAAAAACGTCCAGAAATGATTGAAGCTACTGACTGAATGAAAGGAGCTGGCATCTCACTCTCTTTGAATCTTCTTTATCATGCTAAGAGGAGCAGGAAAAAGCAAAAAATTTCAGAATTGCACCTTGCAATGCGGAGAAATTACTGTTTGTGCATTTACAATATTCATTGATTTTTGCCATTGAAAAACATCATGTTATTCATATACCAGAAATGTTTGAAGCTACTGACTGAATGAAAGGAGTTGGCATCTCACTCTCTTTGAATCTTCTTTATCATGCTAAGAGGAGCAGGAAAAAGCAAAAAATTTCAGAATTGCACCTTGCAATGCGGAGAAATTACTGTTTGTGCATTTACAATATTCATTGATTTTTGCCATTGAAAAACGTCCAGAAATGATTGAAGCTACTGACTGAATGAAAGGAGCTGGCATCTCACTCTCTTTGAATCTTGTTTATCATGCTAAGAGGAGCAGGAAAAAGCAAAAAATTTCAGAATTGCACCTTGCAATGCGGAGAAATTACTGTTTGTGCATTTACAATATTCATTGATTTTTGCCATTGAAAAACGTCCAGAAATGATTGAAGCTACTGACTGAATGAAAGGAGCTGGCATCTCACTCTCTTTGAATCTTCTTTATCATGCTAAGAGGAGCAGGAAAAAGCAAAAAATTTCAGAACTGCACCTTGCAATGCGGACAAATTACTGTTTGTGCATTTACAATATTCATTGATTTTTGCCATTGAAAAACATCATGTTATTCATATACCAGAAATGTTTGAAGCTACTGACTGAATGAAAGGAGCTGGCATCTCACTCTCTTTGAATCTTCTTTATCATGCTAAGAGGAGCAGGAAAAAGCAAAAAATTTCAGAATTGCACCTTGCAATGCGGAGAAATTACTGTTTGTGCATTTACAATATTCATTGATTTTTGCCATTGAAAAACGTCCAGAAATGATTGAAGCTACTGACTGAATGAAAGGAGCTGGCATCTCACTCTCTCTTTATCATGCTAAGAGGAGCAGGAAAAAGCAAAAAATTTCAGAATTTCACCTTGCAATGCGGAGAAATTACTGTTTGTGCATTTACAATATTCATTGATTTTTGCCATTGAAAAACATCATGTTATTCATATACCAGAAATGTTTGAAGCTACTGACTGAATGAAAGGAGCTGGCATCTCACTCTCTTTGAATCTTCTTTATCATGCTAAGAGGAGCAGAAAAAAGCAAAAAATTTCAGAATTGCACCTTGCAATGCGGAGAAATTACTGTTTGTGCATTTACAATATTCATTGATTTTTGCCATTGAAAAACGTCCAGAAATGATTGAAGCTACTGACTGAATGAAAGGAGCTGGCATCTCACTCTCTTTGAATCTTCTTTATCATGCTAAGAGGAGCAGGAAAAAGCAAAAAATTTCAGAATTGCACCTTGCAATGCGGAGAAATTACTGTTTGTGCATTTACAATATTCATTGATTTTTGCCATTGAAAAACGTCCAGAAATGATTGAAGCTACTGACTGAATGAAAGGAGCTGGCATCTCACTCTCTTTGAATCTTCTTTATCATGCTAAGAGGAGCAGGAAAAAGCAAAAAATTTCAGAATTGCACCTTTCAATGCGGAGAAATTACTGTTTGTGCATTTACAATATTCATTGATTTTTGCCATTGAAAAACATCATGTTATTCATATACCAGAAATGTTTGAAGCTACTGACTGAATGAAAGGAGCTGGCATCTCACTCTCTTTGAATCTTCTTTATCATGCTAAGAGGAGCAGGAAAAAGCAAAAAATTTCAGAATTGCACCTTGCAATGCGGAGAAATTACTGTTTGTGCATTTACAATATTCATTGATTTTTGCCATTGAAAAACGTCCAGAAATGATTGAAGCTACTGACTGAATGAAAGGAGCTGGCATCTCACTCTCTTTGAATCTTCTTTATCATGCTAAGAGGAGCAGGAAAAAGCAAAAAATTTCAGAATTGCACCTTTCAATGCGGAGAAATTACTGTTTGTGCATTTACAATATTCATTGATTTTTGCCATTGAAAAACATCATGTTATTCATATACCAGAAATGTTTGAAGCTACTGACTGAATGAAAGGAGCTGGCATCTCACTCTCTTTGAATCTTCTTTATCATGCTAAGAGGAGCAGGAAAAAGCAAAAAATTTCAGAATTGCACCTTGCAATGCGGAGAAATTACTCTTTGTGCATTTACAATATTCATTGATTTTTGCCATTGAAAAACGTCCAGAAATGATTGAAGCTACTGACTGAATGAAAGGAGCTGGCATCTCACTCTCTTTGAATCTTCTTTATCATGCTAAGAGGAGCAGGAAAAAGCAAAAAATTTCAGAATTGCACCTTGCAATGCGGAGAAATTACTGTTTGTGCATTTACAATATTCATTGATTTTTGCCATTGAAAAACGTCCAGAAATGATTGAAGCTACTGACTGAATGAAAGGAGCTGGCATCTCACTCTCTTTGAATCTTCTTTATCATGCTAAGAGGAGCAGGAAAAAGCAAAAAATTTCAGAATTGCACCTTGCAATGCGGAGAAATTACTGTTTGTGCATTTACAATATTCATTGATTTTTGCCATTGAAAAACATCATGTTATTCATATACCAGAAATGTTTGAAGCTACTGACTGAATGAAAGGAGTTGGCATCTCACTCTCTTTGAATCTTCTTTATCATGCTAAGAGGAGCAGGAAAAAGCAAAAAATTTCAGAATTGCACCTTGCAATGCGGAGAAATTACTGTTTGTGCATTTACAATATTCATTGATTTTTGCCATTGAAAAACGTCCAGAAATGATTGAAGCTACTGACTGAATGAAAGGAGCTGGCATCTCACTCTCTTTGAATCTTGTTTATCATGCTAAGAGGAGCAGGAAAAAGCAAAAAATTTCAGAATTGCACCTTGCAATGCGGAGAAATTACTGTTTGTGCATTTACAATATTCATTGATTTTTGCCATTGAAAAACGTCCAGAAATGATTGAAGCTACTGACTGAATGAAAGGAGCTGGCATCTCACTCTCTTTGAATCTTCTTTATCATGCTAAGAGGAGCAGGAAAAAGCAAAAAATTTCAGAACTGCACCTTGCAATGCGGACAAATTACTGTTTGTGCATTTACAATATTCATTGATTTTTGCCATTGAAAAACATCATGTTATTCATATACCAGAAATGTTTGAAGCTACTGACTGAATGAAAGGAGCTGGCATCTCACTCTCTTTGAATCTTCTTTATCATGCTAAGAGGAGCAGGAAAAAGCAAAAAATTTCAGAATTGCACCTTGCAATGCGGAGAAATTACTGTTTGTGCATTTACAATATTCATTGATTTTTGCCATTGAAAAACGTCCAGAAATGATTGAAGCTACTGACTGAATGAAAGGAGCTGGCAACTCACTCTCTCTTTATCATGCTAAGAGGAGCAGGAAAAAGCAAAAAATTTCAGAATTGCACCTTGCAATGCGGAGAAATTACTGTTTGTGCATTTACAATATTCATTGATTTTTGCCATTGAAAAACATCATGTTATTCATATACTAGAAATGTTTGAAGCTACTGACTGAATGAAAGGAGCTGGCATCTCACTCTCTTTGAATCTTCTTTATCATGCTAAGAGGAGCAGAAAAAAGCAAAAAATTTCAGAATTGCACCTTGCAATGCGGAGAAATTACTGTTTGTGCATTTACAATATTCATTGATTTTTGCCATTGAAAAACGTCCAGAAATGATTGAAGCTACTGACTGAATGAAAGGAGCTGGCATCTCACTCTCTTTGAATCTTCTTTATCATGCTAAGAGGAGCAGGAAAAAGCAAAAAATTTCAGAATTGCACCTTGCAATGCGGAGAAATTACTGTTTGTGCATTTACAATATTCATTGATTTTTGCCATTGAAAAACGTCCAGAAATGATTGAAGCTACTGACTGAATGAAAGGAGCTGGCATCTCACTCTCTTTGAATCTTCTTTATCATGCTAAGAGGAGCAGGAAAAAGCAAAAAATTTCAGAATTGCACCTTTCAATGCGGAGAAATTACTGTTTGTGCATTTACAATATTCATTGATTTTTGCCATTGAAAAACATCATGTTATTCATATACCAGAAATGTTTGAAGCTACTGACTGAATGAAAGGAGCTGGCATCTCACTCTCTTTGAATCTTCTTTATCATGCTAAGAGGAGCAGGAAAAAGTAAAAAATTTCAGAATTGCACCTTGCAATGCGGAGAAATTACTGTTTGTGCATTTACAATATTCATTGATTTTTGCCATTGAAAAACGTCCAGAAATGATTGAAGCTACTGACTGAATGAAAGGAGCTGGCATCTCACTCTCTTTGAATCTTCTTTATCATGCTAAGAGGAGCAGGAAAAAGCAAAAAATTTCAGAATTGCACCTTTCAATGCGGAGAAATTACTGTTTGTGCATTTACAATATTCATTGATTTTTGCCATTGAAAAACATCATGTTATTCATATACCAGAAATGTTTGAAGCTACTGACTGAATGAAAGGAGCTGGCATCTCACTCTCTTTGAATCTTCTTTATCATGCTAAGAGGAGCAGGAAAAAGCAAAACATTTCAGAATTGCACCTTGCAATGCGGAGAAATTACTGTTTGTGCATTTACAATATTCATTGATTTTTGCCATTGAAAAACATCATGTTATTCATATACCAGAAATGTTTGAAGCTACTGACTGAATGAAAGGAGCTGGCATCTCACTCTCTTTGAATCTTCTTTATCATGCTAAGAGGAGCAGGAAAAAGCAAAAAATTTCAGAATTGCACCTTGCAATGCGGAGAAATTACTGTTTGTGCATTTACAATATTCATTGATTTTTGCCATTGAAAAACGTCCAGAAATGATTGAAGCTACTGACTGAATGAAAGGAGCTGGCATCTCACTCTCTTTGAATCTTCTTTATCATGCTAAGAGGAGCAGGAAAAAGCAAAAAATTTCAGAATTGCACCTTGCAATGCGGAGAAATTACTGTTTGTGCATTTACAATATTCATTGATTTTTGCCATTGAAAAACGTCCAGAAATGATTGAAGCTACTGACTGAATGAAAGGAGCTGGCATCTCACTCTCTTTGAATCTTCTTTATCATGCTAAGAGGAGCAGGAAAAAGCAAAAAATTTCAGAATTGCACCTTTCAATGCGGAGAAATTACTGTTTGTGCATTTACAATATTCATTGATTTTTGCCATTGAAAAACATCATGTTATTCATATACCAGAAATGTTTGAAGCTACTGACTGAATGAAAGGAGCTGGCATCTCACTCTCTTTGAATCTTCTTTATCATGCTAAGAGGAGCAGGAAAAAGCAAAAAATTTCAGAATTGCACCTTGCAATGCGGAGAAATTACTGTTTGTGCATTTACAATATTCATTGATTTTTGCCATTGAAAAACGTCCAGAAATGATTGAAGCTACTGACTGAATGAAAGGAGCTGGCATCTCACTCTCTTTGAATCTTCTTTATCATGCTAAGAGGAGCAGGAAAAAGCAAAAAATTTCAGAATTGCACCTTTCAATGCGGAGAAATTACTGTTTGTGCATTTACAATATTCATTGATTTTTGCCATTGAAAAACATCATGTTATTCATATACCAGAAATGTTTGAAGCTACTGACTGAATGAAAGGAGCTGGCATCTCACTCTCTTTGAATCTTCTTTATCATGCTAAGAGGAGCAGGAAAAAGCAAAAAATTTCAGAATTGCACCTTGCAATGCGGAGAAATTACTCTTTGTGCATTTACAATATTCATTGATTTTTGCCATTGAAAAACGTCCAGAAATGATTGAAGCTACTGACTGAATGAAAGGAGCTGGCATCTCACTCTCTTTGAATCTTCTTTATCATGCTAAGAGGAGCAGGAAAAAGCAAAAAATTTCAGAATTGCACCTTGCAATGCGGAGAAATTACTGTTTGTGCATTTACAATATTCATTGATTTTTGCCATTGAAAAACGTCCAGAAATGATTGAAGCTACTGACTGAATGAAAGGAGCTGGCATCTCACTCTCTTTGAATCTTCTTTATCATGCTAAGAGGAGCAGGAAAAAGCAAAAAATTTCAGAATTGCACCTTGCAATGCGGAGAAATTACTGTTTGTGCATTTACAATATTCATTGATTTTTGCCATTGAAAAACATCATGTTATTCATATACCAGAAATGTTTGAAGCTACTGACTGAATGAAAGGAGTTGGCATCTCACTCTCTTTGAATCTTCTTTATCATGCTAAGAGGAGCAGGAAAAAGCAAAAAATTTCAGAATTGCACCTTGCAATGCGGAGAAATTACTGTTTGTGCATTTACAATATTCATTGATTTTTGCCATTGAAAAACGTCCAGAAATGATTGAAGCTACTGACTGAATGAAAGGAGCTGGCATCTCACTCTCTTTGAATCTTGTTTATCATGCTAAGAGGAGCAGGAAAAAGCAAAAAATTTCAGAATTGCACCTTGCAATGCGGAGAAATTACTGTTTGTGCATTTACAATATTCATTGATTTTTGCCATTGAAAAACGTCCAGAAATGATTGAAGCTACTGACTGAATGAAAGGAGCTGGCATCTCACTCTCTTTGAATCTTCTTTATCATGCTAAGAGGAGCAGGAAAAAGCAAAAAATTTCAGAACTGCACCTTGCAATGCGGACAAATTACTGTTTGTGCATTTACAATATTCATTGATTTTTGCCATTGAAAAACATCATGTTATTCATATACCAGAAATGTTTGAAGCTACTGACTGAATGAAAGGAGCTGGCATCTCACTCTCTTTGAATCTTCTTTATCATGCTAAGAGGAGCAGGAAAAAGCAAAAAATTTCAGAATTGCACCTTGCAATGCGGAGAAATTACTGTTTGTGCATTTACAATATTCATTGATTTTTGCCATTGAAAAACGTCCAGAAATGATTGAAGCTACTGACTGAATGAAAGGAGCTGGCAACTCACTCTCTCTTTATCATGCTAAGAGGAGCAGGAAAAAGCAAAAAATTTCAGAATTGCACCTTGCAATGTGGAGAAATTACTGTTTGTGCATTTACAATATTCATTGATTTTTGCCATTGAAAAACATCATGTTATTCATATACTAGAAATGTTTGAAGCTACTGACTGAATGAAAGGAGCTGGCATCTCACTCTCTTTGAATCTTCTTTATCATGCTAAGAGGAGCAGAAAAAAGCAAAAAATTTCAGAATTGCACCTTGCAATGCGGAGAAATTACTGTTTGTGCATTTACAATATTCATTGATTTTTGCCATTGAAAAACGTCCAGAAATGATTGAAGCTACTGACTGAATGAAAGGAGCTGGCATCTCACTCTCTTTGAATCTTCTTTATCATGCTAAGAGGAGCAGGAAAAAGCAAAAAATTTCAGAATTGCACCTTGCAATGCGGAGAAATTACTGTTTGTGCATTTACAATATTCATTGATTTTTGCCATTGAAAAACGTCCAGAAATGATTGAAGCTACTGACTGAATGAAAGGAGCTGGCATCTCACTCTCTTTGAATCTTCTTTATCATGCTAAGAGGAGCAGGAAAAAGCAAAAAATTTCAGAATTGCACCTTTCAATGCGGAGAAATTACTGTTTGTGCATTTACAATATTCATTGATTTTTGCCATTGAAAAACATCATGTTATTCATATACCAGAAATGTTTGAAGCTACTGACTGAATGAAAGGAGCTGGCATCTCACTCTCTTTGAATCTTCTTTATCATGCTAAGAGGAGCAGGAAAAAGCAAAAAATTTCAGAATTGCACCTTGCAATGCGGAGAAATTACTGTTTGTGCATTTACAATATTCATTGATTTTTGCCATTGAAAAACGTCCAGAAATGATTGAAGCTACTGACTGAATGAAAGGAGCTGGCATCTCACTCTCTTTGAATCTTCTTTATCATGCTAAGAGGAGCAGGAAAAAGCAAAAAATTTCAGAATTGCACCTTTCAATGCGGAGAAATTACTGTTTGTGCATTTACAATATTCATTGATTTTTGCCATTGAAAAACATCATGTTATTCATATACCAGAAATGTTTGAAGCTACTGACTGAATGAAAGGAGCTGGCATCTCACTCTCTTTGAATCTTCTTTATCATGCTAAGAGGAGCAGGAAAAAGCAAAACATTTCAGAATTGCACCTTGCAATGCGGAGAAATTACTGTTTGTGCATTTACAATATTCATTGATTTTTGCCATTGAAAAACATCATGTTATTCATATACCAGAAATGTTTGAAGCTACTGACTGAATGAAAGGAGCTGGCATCTCACTCTCTTTGAATCTTCTTTATCATGCTAAGAGGAGCAGGAAAAAGCAAAAAATTTCAGAATTCCACCTTGCAATGCGGAGAAATTACTGTTTGTGCATTTACAATATTCATTGATTTTTGCCATTGAAAAACGTCCAGAAATGATTGAAGCTACTGACTGAATGAAAGGAGCTGGCATCTCACTCTCTTTGAATCTTGTTTATCATGCTAAGAGGAGCAGGAAAAAGCAAAAAATTTCAGAATTGCACCTTGCAATGCGGAGAAATTACTGTTTGTGCATTTACAATATTCATTGATTTTTGCCATTGAAAAACATCATGTTATTCATATACCAGAAATGTTTGAAGCTACTGACTGAATGAAAGGAGTTGGCATCTCACTCTCTTTGAATCTTCTTTATCATGCTAAGAGGAGCAGGAAAAAGCAAAAAATTTCAGAATTGCACCTTGCAATGCGGAGAAATTACTGTTTGTGCATTTACAATATTCATTGATTTTTGCCATTGAAAAACGTCCAGAAATGATTGAAGCTACTGACTGAATGAAAGGAGCTGGCATCTCACTCTCTTTGAATCTTGTTTATCATGCTAAGAGGAGCAGGAAAAAGCAAAAAATTTCAGAATTGCACCTTGCAATGCGGAGAAATTACTGTTTGTGCATTTACAATATTCATTGATTTTTGCCATTGAAAAACGTCCAGAAATGATTGAAGCTACTGACTGAATGAAAGGAGCTGGCATCTCACTCTCTTTGAATCTTCTTTATCATGCTAAGAGGAGCAGGAAAAAGCAAAAAATTTCAGAACTGCACCTTGCAATGCGGACAAATTACTGTTTGTGCATTTACAATATTCATTGATTTTTGCCATTGAAAAACATCTTGTTATTCATATACCAGAAATGTTTGAAGCTACTGACTGAATGAAAGGAGCTGGCATCTCACTCTCTTTGAATCTTCTTTATCATGCTAAGAGGAGCAGGAAAAAGCAAAAAATTTCAGAATTGCACCTTGCAATGCGGAGAAATTACTGTTTGTGCATTTACAATATTCATTGATTTTTGCCATTGAAAAACGTCCAGAAATGATTGAAGCTACTGACTGAATGAAAGGAGCTGGCAACTCACTCTCTCTTTATCATGCTAAGAGGAGCAGGAAAAAGCAAAAAATTTCAGAATTGCACCTTGCAATGCGGAGAAATTACTGTTTGTGCATTTACAATATTCATTGATTTTTGCCATTGAAAAACATCATGTTATTCATATACTAGAAATGTTTGAAGCTACTGACTGAATGAAAGGAGCTGGCATCTCACTCTCTTTGAATCTTCTTTATCATGCTAAGAGGAGCAGAAAAAAGCAAAAAATTTCAGAATTGCACCTTGCAATGCGGAGAAATTACTGTTTCTGCATTTACAATATTCATTGATTTTTGCCATTGAAAAACGTCCAGAAATGATTGAAGCTACTGACTGAATGAAAGGAGCTGGCATCTCACTCTCTTTGAATCTTCTTTATCATGCTAAGAGGAGCAGGAAAAAGCAAAAAATTTCAGAATTGCACCTTGCAATGCGGAGAAATTACTGTTTGTGCATTTACAATATTCATTGATTTTTGCCATTGAAAAACGTCCAGAAATGATTGAAGCTACTGACTGAATGAAAGGAGCTGGCATCTCACTCTCTTTGAATCTTCTTTATCATGCTAAGAGGAGCAGGAAAAAGCAAAAAATTTCAGAATTGCACCTTTCAATGCGGAGAAATTACTGTTTGTGCATTTACAATATTCATTGATTTTTGCCATTGAAAAACATCATGTTATTCATATACCAGAAATGTTTGAAGCTACTGACTGAATGAAAGGAGCTGGCATCTCACTCTCTTTGAATCTTCTTTATCATGCTAAGAGGAGCAGGAAAAAGCAAAAAATTTCAGAATTGCACCTTGCAATGCGGAGAAATTACTGTTTGTGCATTTACAATATTCATTGATTTTTGCCATTGAAAAACGTCCAGAAATGATTGAAGCTACTGACTGAATGAAAGGAGCTGGCATCTCACTCTCTTTGAATCTTCTTTATCATGCTAAGAGGAGCAGGAAAAAGCAAAAAATTTCAGAATTGCACCTTTCAATGCGGAGAAATTACTGTTTGTGCATTTACAATATTCATTGATTTTTGCCATTGAAAAACATCATGTTATTCATATACCAGAAATGTTTGAAGCTACTGACTGAATGAAAGGAGCTGGCATCTCACTCTCTTTGAATCTTCTTTATCATGCTAAGAGGAGCAGGAAAAAGCAAAACATTTCAGAATTGCACCTTGCAATGCGGAGAAATTACTGTTTGTGCATTTACAATATTCATTGATTTTTGCCATTGAAAAACATCATGTTATTCATATACCAGAAATGTTTGAAGCTACTGACTGAATGAAAGGAGCTGGCATCTCACTCTCTTTGAATCTTCTTTATCATGCTAAGAGGAGCAGGAAAAAGCAAAAAATTTCAGAATTCCACCTTGCAATGCGGAGAAATTACTGTTTGTGCATTTACAATATTCATTGATTTTTGCCATTGAAAAACGTCCAGAAATGATTGAAGCTACTGACTGAATGAAAGGAGCTGGCATCTCACTCTCTTTGAATCTTGTTTATCATGCTAAGAGGAGCAGGAAAAAGCAAAAAATTTCAGAATTGCACCTTGCAATGCGGAGAAATTACTGTTTGTGCATTTACAATATTCATTGATTTTTGCCATTGAAAAACGTCCAGAAATGATTGAAGCTACTGACTGAATGAAAGGAGCTGGCATCTCACTCTCTTTGAATCTTGTTTATCTTGCTAAGAGGAGCAGGAAAAAGCAAAAAATTTCAGAATTGCACCTTGCAATGCGGAGAAATTACTGTTTGTGCATTTACAATATTCATAGATTTTTGCCATTGAAAAACGTCCAGAAATGATTGAAGCTACTGACTGAATGAAAGGAGCTGGCATCTCACTCTCTTTGAATCTTCTTTATCATGCTAAGAGGAGCAGGAAAAAGCAAAAAATTTCAGAATTGCACCTTGCAATGCGGAGAAATTACTGTTTGTGCATTTACAATATTCATTGATTTTTGCCATTGAAAAACATCATGTTATTCATATACCAGAAATGTTTGAAGCTACTGACTGAATGAAAGGAGCTGGCATCTCACTCTCTTTGAATCTTCTTTATCATGCTAAGAGGAGCAGAAAAAAGCAAAAAATTTCAGAATTGCACCTTGCAATGCGGAGAAATTACTGTTTGTGCATTTACAATATTCATTGATTTTTGCCATTGAAAAACGTCCAGAAATGATTGAAGCTACTGACTGAATGAAAGGAGCTGGCATCTCACTCTCTTTGAATCTTCTTTATCATGCTAAGAGGAGCAGGAAAAAGCAAAAAATTTCAGAATTGCACCTTGCAATGCGGAGAAATTACTGTTTGTGCATTTACAATATTCATTGGTTTTTGCCATTGAAAAACGTCCAGAAATGATTGAAGCTACTGACTGAATGAAAGGAGCTGGCATCTCACTCTCTTTGAATCTTCTTTATCATGCTAAGAGGAGCAGGAAAAAGCAAAAAATTTCAGAATTGCACCTTTCAATGCGGAGAAATTACTGTTTGTGCATTTACAATATTCATTGATTTTTGCCATTGAAAAACATCATGTTATTCATATACCAGAAATGTTTGAAGCTACTGACTGAATGAAAGGAGCTGGCATCTCACTCTCTTTGAATCTTCTTTATCATGCTAAGAGGTGCAGGAAAAAGCAAAAAATTTCAGAATTGCACCTTGCAATGCGGAGAAATTACTGTTTGTGCATTTACAATATTCATTGATTTTTGCCATTGAAAAACGTCCAGAAATGATTGAAGCTACTGACTGAATGAAAGGAGCTGGCATCTCACTCTCTTTGAATCTTCTTTATCATGCTAAGAGGAGCAGGAAAAAGCAAAAAATTTCAGAATTGCACCTTGCAATGCGGAGAAATTACTGTTTGTGCATTTACAATATTCATTGATTTTTGCCATTGAAAAACGTCCAGAAATGATTGAAGCTACTGACTGAATGAAAGGAGCTGGCATCTCACTCTCTTTGAATCTTCTTTATCATGCTAAGAAGAGCAGGAAAAAGCAAAAAATTTCAGAATTGCACCTTGCAATGCGGAGAAATTACTGTTTGTGCATTTACAATATTCATTGATTTTTGCCATTGAAAAACATCATGTTATTCATAAACCAGAAATGTTTGAAGCTACTGACTGAATGAAAGGAGCTGGCATCTCACTCTCTTTGAATCTTCTTTATCATGCTAAGAGGAGCAGGAAAAAGCAAAAAATTTCAGAATTGCACCTTGCAATGCGGAGAAATTACTGTTTGTGCATTTACAATATTCATTGATTTTTGCCATTGAAAAACGTCCAGAAATGATTGAAGCTACTGACTGAATGAAAGGAGCTGGCATCTCACTCTCTTTGAATCTTCTTTATCATGCTAAGAGGAGCAGGAAAAAGCAAAAAATTTCAGAATTGCACCTTGCAATGCGGAGAAATTACTGTTTGTGCATTTACAATATTCATTGATTTTTGCCATTGAAAAACATCCAGAAATGATTGAAGCTACTGACTGAATGAAAGGAGCTGGCATCTCACTCTCTTTGAATCTTGTTTATCATGCTAAGAGGAGCAGGAAAAAGCAAAAAATTTCAGAATTGCACCTTGCAATGCGGAGAAATTACTGTTTGTGCATTTACAATATTCAATGATTTTTGCCATTGAAAAACGTCCAGAAATGATTGAAGCTACTGACTGAATGAAAGGAGCTGGCATCTCACTCTCTTTGAATCTTCTTTATCATGCTGAGGAGCAGGAAAAAGCAAAAAATTTCAGAATTGCACCTTGCAATGCGGAGAAATTACTGTTTGTGCATTTACAATATTCATTGATTTTTGCCATTGAAAAACATCATGTTATTCATATACCAGAAATGTTTGAAGCTACAGACTGAATGAAAGGAGCTGGCATCTCACTCTCTTTGAATCTTCTTTATCATGCTAAGAGGAGCAGGAAAAAGCAAAAAATTTCAGAATTGCATCTTGCAATGCGGAGAAATTACTCTTTGTGCATTTACAATATTCATTGATTTTTGCCATTGAAAAACATCATGTTATTCATATACCAGAAATGTTTGAAGCTACTGACTGAATGAAAGGAGCTGGCATCTCACTCTCTTTGAATCTTCTTTATCATGCTAAGAGGAGCAGGAAAAAGCAAAAAATTTCAGAATTCCACCTTGCAATGCGGAGAAATTACTGTTTGTGCATTTACAATATTCATTGATTTTTGCCATTGAAAAACGTCCAGAAATGATTGAAGCTACTGACTGAATGAAAGGAGCTGGCATCTCACTCTCTTTGAATCTTGTTTATCATGCTAAGAGGAGCAGGAAAAAGCAAAAAATTTCAGAATTGCACCTTGCAATGCGGAGAAATTACTGTTTGTGCATTTACAATATTCATTGATTTTTGCCATTGAAAAACGTCCAGAAATGATTGAAGCTACTGACTGAATGAAAGGAGCTGGCATCTCACTCTCTTTGAATCTTGTTTATCTTGCTAAGAGGAGCAGGAAAAAGCAAAAAATTTCAGAATTGCACCTTGCAATGCGGAGAAATTACTGTTTGTGCATTTACAATATTCATAGATTTTTGCCATTGAAAAACGTCCAGAAATGATTGAAGCTACAGACTGAATGAAAGGAGCTGGCATCTCACTCTCTTTGAATCTTCTTTATCATGCTAAGAGGAGCAGGAAAAAGCAAAAAATTTCAGAATTGCACCTTGCAATGCGGAGAAATTACTGTTTGTGCATTTACAATATTCATTGATTTTTGCCATTGAAAAACATCATGTTATTCATATACCAGAAATGTTTGAAGCTACTGACTGAATGAAAGGAGCTGGCATCTCACTCTCTTTGAATCTTCTTTATCATGCTAAGAGGAGCAGAAAAAAGCAAAAAATTTCAGAATTGCACCTTGCAATGCGGAGAAATTACTGTTTGTGCATTTACAATATTCATTGATTTTTGCCATTGAAAAACGTCCAGAAATGATTGAAGCTACTGACTGAATGAAAGGAGCTGGCATCTCACTCTCTTTGAATCTTCTTTATCATGCTAAGAGGAGCAGGAAAAAGCAAAAAATTTCAGAATTGCACTTTGCAATGCGGAGAAATTACTGTTTGTGCTTTTACAATATTCATTGGTTTTTGCCATTGAAAAACGTCCAGAAATGATTGAAGCTACTGACTGAATGAAAGGAGCTGGCATCTCACTCTCTTTGAATCTTCTTTATCATGCTAAGAGGAGCAGGAAAAAGCAAAAAATTTCAGAATTGCACCTTTCAATGCGGAGAAATTACTGTTTGTGCATTTACAATATTCATTGATTTTTGCCATTGAAAAACATCATGTTATTCATATACCAGAAATGATTGAAGCTACTGACTGAATGAAAGGAGCTGGCATCTCACTCTCTTTGAATCTTCTTTATCATGCTAAGAAGAGCAGGAAAAAGCAAAAAATTTCAGAATTGCACCTTGCAATGCGGAGAAATTACTGTTTGTGCATTTACAATATTCATTGATTTTTGCCATTGAAAAACATCATGTTATTCATATACCAGAAATGTTTGAAGCTACTGACTGAATGAAAGGAGCTGGCATCTCACTCTCTTTGAATCTTCTTTATCATGCTAAGAGGAGCAGGAAAAAGCAAAAAATTTCAGAATTGCACCTTGCAATGCGGAGAAATTACTCTTTGTGCATTTACAATATTCATTGATTTTTGCCATTGAAAAACGTCCAGAAATGATTGAAGCTACTGACTGAATGAAAGGAGCTGGCATCTCACTCTCTTTGAATCTTCTTTATCATGCTAAGAGGAGCAGGAAAAAGCAAAAAATTTCAGAATTGCACCTTGCAATGCGGAGAAATTACTGTTTGTGCATTTACAATATTCATTGATTTTTGCCATTGAAAAACATCCAGAAATGATTGAAGCTACTGACTGAATGAAAGGAGCTGGCATCTCACTCTCTTTGAATCTTGTTTATCATGCTAAGATGAGCAGGAAAAAGCAAAAAATTTCAGAATTGCACCTTGCAATGCGGAGAAATTACTGTTTGTGCATTTACAATATTCAATGATTTTTGCCATTGAAAAACGTCCAGAAATGATTGAAGCTACTGACTGAATGAAAGGAGCTGGCATCTCACTCTCTTTGAATCTTCTTTATCATGCTGAGGAGCAGGAAAAAGCAAAAAATTTCAGAATTGCACCTTGCAATGCGGAGAAATTACTGTTTGTGCATTTACAATATTCATTGATTTTTGCCATTGAAAAACATCATGTTATTCATATACCAGAAATGTTTGAAGCTACAGACTGAATGAAAGGAGCTGGCATCTCACTCTCTTTGAATCTTCTTTATCATGCTAAGAGGAGCAGGAAAAAGCAAAAAATTTCAGAATTGCACCTTGCAATGCGGAGAAATTACTCTTTGTGCATTTACAATATTCATTGATTTTTGCCATTGAAAAACGTCCAGAAATGATTGAAGCTACTGACTGAATGAAAGGAGCTGGCATCTCACTCTCTTTGAATCTTCTTTATCATGCTAAGAGGAGCAGGAAAAAGCAAAAAATTTCAGAATTGCACCTTGCAATGCGGAGAAATTACTGTTTGTGCATTTACAATATTCATTGATTTTTGCCATTGAAAAACGTCCAGAAATGATTGAAGCTACTGACTGAATGAAAGGAGCTGGCATCTCACTCTCTTTGAATCTTCTTTATCATGCTAAGAGGAGCAGGAAAAAGCAAAACATTTCAGAATTGCACCTTGCAATGCAGAGAAATTATTGTTTGTGCATTTACAATATTCATTGATTTTTGCCATTGAAAAACATCATGTTATTCATATACCAGAAATGTTTGAAGCTACTGACTGAATGAAAGGAGCTGGCATCTCACTCTCTTTGAATCTTCTTTATCATGCTAAGAGGAGCAGGAAAAAGCAAAAAAATTAAGAATTCCACCTTGCAATGCGGAGAAATTACTGTTTGTGCATTTACAATATTCATTGATTTTTGCCATTGAAAAACGTCCAGAAATGATTGAAGCTACTGACTGAATGAAAGGAGCTGGCATCTCACTCTCTTTGAATCTTGTTTATCATGCTAAGAGGAGCAGGAAAAAGCAAAAAATTTCAGAATTGCACCTTGCAATGCGGAGAAATTACTGTTTGTGCATTTACAATATTCATTGATTTTTGCCATTGAAAAACGTCCAGAAATGATTGAAGCTACTGACTGAATGAAAGGAGCTGGCATCTCACTCTCTTTGAATCTTCTTTATCATGCTAAGAGGAGCAGGAAAAAGCAAAAAATTTCAGAATTGCACCTTGCAATCCGGAGAAATTACTGTTTGTGCATTTACAATATTCATTGATTTTTGCCATTGAAAAACATCATGTTATTCATATACCAGAAATGATTGAAGCTACTGACTGAATGAAAGGAGCTGGCATCTCACTCTCTTTGAATCTTCTTTATCATGCTAAGAGGAGCTGGAAAAAGCAAAAAATTTCAGAATTGCACCTTGCAATGCGGAGAAATTACTGTTTGTGCATTTACAATATTCAATGATTTTTGCCATTGAAAAACGTCCAGAAATGATTGAAGCTACTGACTGAATGAAAGGAGCTGGCATCTCACTCTCTTTGAATCTTCTTTATCATGCTAAGAGGAGCAGGAAAAAGCAAAAAATTTCAGAATTGCACCTTGCAATGTGGAGAAATTACTGTTTGTGCATTTACAATATTCATTGATTTTTGCCATTGAAAAACGTCCAGAAATGATTGAAGCTACTGACTGAATGAAAGGAGCTGGCATCTCACTCTCTTTGAATCTTGTTTATCATGCTAAGAGGAGCAGGAAAAAGCAAAAAATTTCAGAATTGCACCTTGCAATGCGGAGAAATTACTGTTTGTGCATTTACAATATTCATTGATTTTTGCCATTGAAAAACGTCCAGAAATGATTGAAGCTACTGACTGAATGAAAGGAGCTGGCATCTCACTCTCTTTGAATCTTCTTTATCATGCTAAGAGGAGCAGGAAAAAGCAAAAAATTTCAGAACTGCACCTTGCAATGCGGAGAAATTACTGTTTGTGCATTTACAATATTCATTGATTTTTGCCATTGAAAAACATCATGTTATTCATATACCAGAAACGTTTGAAGCTACTGACTGAATGAAAGGAGCTGGCATCTCACTCTCTTTGAATCTTCTTTATCATGCTAAGAGGAGCAGGAAAAAGCAAAAAATTTCAGAATTGCACCTTGCAATGCGGAGAAATTACTGTTTGTGCATTTACAATATTCATTGATTTTTGCCATTGAAAAACGTCCAGAAATGATTGAAGCTACTGACTGAATGAAAGGAGCTGGCATCTCACTCTCTCTTTATCATGCTAAGAGGAGCAGGAAAAAGCAAAAAATTTCAGAATTGCACCTTGCAATGCGGAGAAATTACTGTTTGTGCATTTACAATATTCATTGATTTTTGCCATTGAAAAACATCATGTTATTCATATACCAGAAATGTTTGAAGCTACTGACTGAATGAAAGGAGCTGGCATCTCACTCTCTTTGAATCTTCTTTATCATGCTAAGAGGAGCAGAAAAAAGCAAAAAATTTCAGAATTGCACCTTGCAATGCGGAGAAATTACTGTTTGTGCATTTACAATATTCATTGATTTTTGCCATTGAAAAACGTCCAGAAATGATTGAAGCTACTGACTGAATGAAAGGAGCTGGCATCTCACTCTCTTTGAATCTTCTTTATCATGCTAAGAGGAGCAGGAAAAAGCAAAAAATTTCAGAATTGCACCTTGCAATGCGGAGAAATTACTGTTTGTGCATTTACAATATTCATTGATTTTTGCCATTGAAAAACGTCCAGAAATGATTGAAGCTACTGACTGAATGAAAGGAGCTGGCATCTAACTCTCTTTGAATCTTCTTTATCATGCTAAGAGGAGCAGGAAAAAGCAAAAAATTTCAGAATTGCACCTTTCAATGCGGAGAAATTACTGTTTGTGCATTTACAATATTCATTGATTTTTGCCATTGAAAAACATCATGTTATTCATATACCAGAAATGTTTGAAGCTACTGACTGAATGAAAGGAGCTGGCATCTCACTCTCTTTGAATCTTCTTTATCATGCTAAGAGGAGCAGGAAAAAGCAAAAAATTTCAGAATTGCACCTTGCAATGCGGAGAAATTACTGTTTGTGCATTTACAATATTCATTGATTTTTGCCATTGAAAAACGTCCAGAAATGATTGAAGCTACTGACTGAATGAAAGGAGCTGGCATCTCACTCTCTTTGAATCTTCTTTATCATGCTAAGAGGAGCAGGAAAAAGCAAAAAATTTCAGAATTGCACCTTTCAATGCGGAGAAATTACTGTTTGTGCATTTACAATATTCATTGATTTTTGCCATTGAAAAACATCATGTTATTCATATACCAGAAATGTTTGAAGCTACTGACTGAATGAAAGGAGCTGGCATCTCACTCTCTTTGAATCTTCTTTATCATGCTAAGAGGAGCAGGAAAAAGCAAAACATTTCAGAATTGCACCTTGCAATGCGGAGAAATTACTGTTTGTGCATTTACAATATTCATTGATTTTTGCCATTGAAAAACATCATGTTATTCATATACCAGAAATGTTTGAAGCTACTGACTGAATGAAAGGAGCTGGCATCTCACTCTCTTTGAATCTTCTTTATCATGCTAAGAGGAGCAGGAAAAAGCAAAAAATTTCAGAATTCCACCTTGAAATGCGGAGAAATTACTGTTTGTGCATTTACAATATTCATTGATTTTTGCCATTGAAAAACGTCCAGAAATGATTGAAGCTACTGACTGAATGAAAGGAGCTGGCATCTCACTCTCTTTGAATCTTGTTTATCATGCTTAGAGGAGCAGGAAAAAGCAAAAAATTTCAGAATTGCACCTTGCAATGCGGAGAAATTACTGTTTGTGCATTTACAATATTCATTGATTTTTGCCATTGAAAAACGTCCAGAAATGATTGAAGCTACTGACTGAATGAAAGGAGCTGGCATCTCACTCTCTTTGAATCTTGTTTATCTTGCTAAGAGGAGCAGGAAAAAGCAAAAAATTTCAGAATTGCACCTTGCAATGCGGAGAAATTACTGTTTGTGCATTTACAATATTCATAGAATTTTGCCATTGAAAAATGTCCAGAAATGATTGAAGCTACTGACTGAATGAAAGGAGCTGGCATCTCACTCTCTTTGAATCTTCTTTATCATGCTAAGAGGAGCAGGAAAAAGCAAAAAATTTCAGAATTGCACCTTGCAATGCGGAGAAATTATTGTTTGTGCATTTACAATATTCATTGATTTTTGCCATTGAAAAACATCATGTTATTCATATACCAGAAATGTTTGAAGCTACTGACTGAATGAAAGGAGCTGGCATCTCACTCTCTTTGAATCTTCTTTATCATGCTAAGAGGAGCAGAAAAAAGCAAAAAATTTCAGAATTGCACCTTGCAATGCGGAGAAATTACTGTTTGTGCATTTACAATATTCATTGATTTTTGCCATTGAAAAACGTCCAGAAATGATTGAAGCTACTGACTGAATGAAAGGAGCTGGCATCTCACTCTCTTTGAATCTTCTTTATCATGCTAAGAGGAGCAGGAAAAAGCAAAAAATTTCAGAATTGCACCTTGCAATGCGGAGAAATTACTGTTTGTGCATTTACAATATTCATTGGTTTTTGCCATTGAAAAACATCCAGAAATGATTGAAGCTACTGACTGAATGAAAGGAGCTGGCATCTCACTCTCTTTGAATCTTCTTTATCATGCTAAGAGGAGCAGGAAAAAGCAAAAAATTTCAGAATTGCACCTTTCAATGCGGAGAAATTACTGTTTGTGCATTTACAATATTCATTGATTTTTGCCATTGAAAAACATCATGTTATTCATATACCAGAAATGTTTGAAGCTACTGACTGAATGAAAGGAGCTGGCATCTCACTCTCTTTGAATCTTCTTTATCATGCTAAGAGGTGCAGGAAAAAGCAAAAAATTTCAGAATTGCACCTTGCAATGCGGAGAAATTACTGTTTGTGCATTTACAATATTCATTGATTTTTGCCATTGAAAAACGTCCAGAAATGATTGAAGCTACTGACTGAATGAAAGGAGCTGGCATCTCACTCTCTTTGAATCTTCTTTATCATGCTAAGAGGAGCAGGAAAAAGCAAAAAATTTCAGAATTGCACCTTGCAATGCGGAGAAATTACTGTTTGTGCATTTACAATATTCATTGATTTTTGCCATTGAAAAACGTCCAGAAATGATTGAAGCTACTGACTGAATGAAAGGAGCTGGCATCTCACTCTCTTTGAATCTTCTTTATCATGCTTAGAGGAGCAGGAAAAAGCAAAAAATTTCAGAATTGCACCTTGCAATGCGGAGAAATTACTGTTTGTGCATTTACAATATTCATTGATTTTTGCCATTGAAAAACATCATGTTATTCATATACCAGAAATGATTGAAGCTACTGACTGAATGAAAGGAGCTGGCATCTCACTCTCTTTGAATCTTCTTTATCATGCTAAGAGGAGCAGGAAAAAGCAAAAAATTTCAGAATTGCACCTTTCAATGCGGAGAAATTACTGTTTGTGCATTTACAATATTCATTGATTTTTGCCATTGAAAAACATCATGTTATTCATATACCAGAAATGTTTGAAGCTACTGACTGAATGAAAGGAGCTGGCATCTCACTCTCTTTGAATCTTCTTTATCATGCTAAGAGGAGCAGGAAAAAGCAAAACATTTCAGAATTGCACCTTGCAATGCGGAGAAATTACTGTTTGTGCATTTACAATATTCATTGATTTTTGCCATTGAAAAACATCATGTTATTCATATACCAGAAATGTTTGAAGCTACTGACTGAATGAAAGGAGCTGGCATCTCACTCTCTTTGAATCTTCTTTATCATGCTAAGAGGAGCAGGAAAAAGCAAAAAATTTCAGAATTCCACCTTGAAATGCGGAGAAATTACTGTTTGTGCATTTACAATATTCATTGATTTTTGCCATTGAAAAACGTCCAGAAATGATTGAAGCTACTGACTGAATGAAAGGAGCTGGCATCTCACTCTCTTTGAATCTTGTTTATCATGCTAAGAGGAGCAGGAAAAAGCAAAAAATTTCAGAATTGCACCTTGCAATGCGGAGAAATTACTGTTTGTGCATTTACAATATTCATTGATTTTTGCCATTGAAAAACGTCCAGAAATGATTGAAGCTACTGACTGAATGAAAGGAGCTGGCATCTCACTCTCTTTGAATCTTGTTTATCTTGCTAAGAGGAGCAGGAAAAAGCAAAAAATTTCAGAATTGCACCTTGCAATGCGGAGAAATTACTGTTTGTGCATTTACAATATTCATAGATTTTTGCCATTGAAAAATGTCCAGAAATGATTGAAGCTACTGACTGAATGAAAGGAGCTGGCATCTCACTCTCTTTGAATCTTCTTTATCATGCTAAGAGGAGCAGGAAAAAGCAAAAAATTTCAGAATTGCACCTTGCAATGCGGAGAAATTATTGTTTGTGCATTTACAATATTCATTGATTTTTGCCATTGAAAAACATCATGTTATTCATATACCAGAAATGTTTGAAGCTACTGACTGAATGAAAGGAGCTGGCATCTCACTCTCTTTGAATCTTCTTTATCATGCTAAGAGGAGCAGAAAAAAGCAAAAAATTTCAGAATTGCACCTTGCAATGCGGAGAAATTACTGTTTGTGCATTTACAATATTCATTGATTTTTGCCATTGAAAAACGTCCAGAAATGATTGAAGCTACTGACTGAATGAAAGGAGCTGGCATCTCACTCTCTTTGAATCTTCTTTATCATGCTAAGAGGAGCAGGAAAAAGCAAAAAATTTCAGAATTGCACCTTGCAATGCGGAGAAATTACTGTTTGTGCATTTACAATATTCATTGATTTTTGCCATTGAAAAACATCATGTTATTCATATACCAGAAATGATTGAAGCTACTGACTGAATGAAAGGAGCTGGCATCTCACTCTCTTTGAATCTTCTTTATCATGCTAAGAGGAGCAGGAAAAAGCAAAAAATTTCAGAATTGCACCTTTCAATGCGGAGAAATTACTGTTTGTGCATTTACAATATTCATTGATTTTTGCCATTGAAAAACATCATGTTATTCATATACCAGAAATGTTTGAAGCTACTGACTGAATGAAAGGAGCTGGCATCTCACTCTCTTTGAATCTTCTTTATCATGCTAAGAGGTGCAGGAAAAAGCAAAAAATTTCAGAATTGCACCTTGCAATGCGGAGAAATTACTGTTTGTGCATTTACAATATTCATTGATTTTTGCCATTGAAAAACGTCCAGAAATGATTGAAGCTACTGACTGAATGAAAGGAGCTGGCATCTCACTCTCTTTGAATCTTCTTTATCATGCTAAGAGGAGCAGGAAAAAGCAAAAAATTTCAGAATTGCACCTTGCAATGCGGAGAAATTACTGTTTGTGCATTTACAATATTCATTGATTTTTGCCATTGAAAAACGTCCAGAAATGATTGAAGCTACTGACTGAATGAAAGGAGCTGGCATCTCACTCTCTTTGAATCTTCTTTATCATGCTTAGAGGAGCAGGAAAAAGCAAAAAATTTCAGAATTGCACCTTGCAATGCGGAGAAATTACTGTTTGTGCGTTTACAATATTCATTGATTTTTGCCATTGAAAAACATCATGTTATTCATATACCAGAAATGATTGAAGCTACTGACTGAATGAAAGGAGCTGGCATCTCACTCTCTTTGAATCTTCTTTATCATGCTAAGAAGAGCAGGAAAAAGCAAAAAATTTCAGAATTGCACCTTGCAATGCGGAGAAATTACTGTTTGTGCATTTACAATATTCATTGATTTTTGCCATTGAAAAACATCATGTTATTCATATACCAGAAATGTTTGAAGCTACTGACTGAATGAAAGGAGCTGGCATCTCACTCTCTTTGAATCTTCTTTATCATGCTAAGAGGAGCAGGAAAAAGCAAAAAATTTCAGAATTGCACCTTGCAATGCGGAGAAATTACTCTTTGTGCATTTACAATATTCATTGATTTTTGCCATTGAAAAACGTCCAGAAATGATTGAAGCTACTGACTGAATGAAAGGAGCTGGCATCTCACTCTCTTTGAATCTTCTTTATCATGCTAAGAGGAGCAGGAAAAAGCAAAAAATTTCAGAATTGCACCTTGCAATGCGGAGAAATTACTGTTTGTGCATTTACAATATTCATTGATTTTTGCCATTGAAAAACATCCAGAAATGATTGAAGCTACTGACTGAATGAAAGGAGCTGGCATCTCACTCTCTTTGAATCTTGTTTATCATGCTAAGAGGAGCAGGAAAAAGCAAAAAATTTCAGAATTGCACCTTGCAATGCGGAGAAATTACTGTTTGTGCATTTACAATATTCAATGATTTTTGCCATTGAAAAACGTCCAGAAATGATTGAAGCTACTGACTGAATGAAAGGAGCTGGCATCTCACTCTCTTTGAATCTTCTTTATCATGCTGAGGAGCAGGAAAAAGCAAAAAATTTCAGAATTGCACCTTGCAATGCGGAGAAATTACTGTTTGTGCATTTACAATATTCATTGATTTTTGCCATTGAAAAACATCATGTTATTCATATACCAGAAATGTTTGAAGCTACAGACTGAATGAAAGGAGCTGGCATCTCACTCTCTTTGAATCTTCTTTATCATGCTAAGAGGAGCAGGAAAAAGCAAAAAATTTCAGAATTGCACCTTGCAATGCGGAGAAATTACTCTTTGTGCATTTACAATATTCATTGATTTTTGCCATTGAAAAACGTCCAGAAATGATTGAAGCTACTGACTGAATGAAAGGAGCTGGCATCTCACTCTCTTTGAATCTTCTTTATCATGCTAAGAGGAGCAGGAAAAAGCAAAAAATTTCAGAATTGCACCTTGCAATGCGGAGAAATTACTTTGTGCATTTACAATATTCATTGATTTTTGCCATTGAAAAACGTCCAGAAATGATTGAAGCTACTGACTGAATGAAAGGAGCTGGCATCTCACTCTCTTTGAATCTTCTTTATCATGCTAAGAGGAGCAGGAAAAAGCAAAACATTTCAGAATTGCACCTTGCAATGCGGAGAAATTACTGTTTGTGCATTTACAATATTCATTGATTTTTGCCATTGAAAAACATCATGTTATTCATATACCAGAAATGTTTGAAGCTACTGACTGAATGAAAGGAGCTGGCATCTCACTCTCTTTGAATCTTCTTTATCATGCTAAGAGGAGCAGGAAAAAGCAAAAAATTTCAGAATTCCACCTTGCAATGCGGAGAAATTACTGTTTGTGCATTTACAATATTCATTGATTTTTGCCATTGAAAAACGTCCAGAAATGATTGAAGCTACTGACTGAATGAAAGGAGCTGGCATCTCACTCTCTTTGAATCTTGTTTATCATGCTAAGAGGAGCAGGAAAAAGCAAAAAATTTCAGAATTGCACCTTGCAATGCGGAGAAATTACTGTTTGTGCATTTACAATATTCATTGATTTTTGCCATTGAAAAACGTCCAGAAATGATTGAAGCTACTGACTGAATGAAAGGAGCTGGCATCTCACTCTCTTTGAATCTTCTTTATCATGCTAAGAGGAGCAGGAAAAAGCAAAAAATTTCAGAATTGCACCTTGCAATCCGGAGAAATTACTGTTTGTGCATTTACAATATTCATTGATTTTTGCCATTGAAAAACATCGTTATTCATATACCAGAAATGATTGAAGCTACTGACTGAATGAAAGGAGCTGGCATCTCACTCTCTTTGAATCTTCTTTATCATGCTAAGAGGAGCAGGAAAAAGCAAAAAATTTCAGAATTGCACCTTGCAATGCGGAGAAATTACTGTTTGTGCATTTACAATATTCAATGATTTTTGCCATTGAAAAACGTCCAGAAATGATTGAAGCTACTGACTGAATGAAAGGAGCTGGCATCTCACTCTCTTTGAATCTTCTTTATCATGCTAAGAGGAGCAGGAAAAAGCAAAAAATTTCAGAATTGCACCTTGCAATGTGGAGAAATTACTGTTTGTGCATTTACAATATTCATTGATTTTTGCCATTGAAAAACATCATGTTATTCATATACCAGAAATGTTTGAAGCTACTGACTGAATGAAAGGAGCTGGCATCTCACTCTCTTTGAATCTTCTTTATCATGCTAAGAGGAGCAGGAAAAAGCAAAAAATTTCAGAATTGCACCTTGCAATGCGGAGAAATTACTCTTTGTGCATTTACAATATTCATTGATTTTTGCCATTGAAAAACGTCCAGAAATGATTGAAGCTACTGACTGAATGAAAGGAGCTGGCATCTCACTCTCTTTGAATCTTCTTTATCATGCTAAGAGGAGCAGGAAAAAGCAAAAAATTTCAGAATTGCACCTTGCAATGCGGAGAAATTACTGTTTGTGCATTTACAATATTCATTGATTTTTGCCATTGAAAAACGTCCAGAAATGATTGAAGCTACTGACTGAATGAAAGGAGCTGGCATCTCACTCTCTTTGAATCTTCTTTATCATGCTAAGAGGAGCAGGAAAAAGCAAAAAATTTCAGAATTGCACCTTGCAATGCGGAGAAATTACTGTTTGTGCATTTACAATATTCATTGATTTTTGCCATTGAAAAACATCATGTTATTCATATACCAGAAATGTTTGAAGCTACTGACTGAATGAAAGGAGTTGGCATCTCACTCTCTTTGAATCTTCTTTATCATGCTAAGAGGAGCAGGAAAAAGCAAAAAATTTCAGAATTGCACCTTGCAATGCGGAGAAATTACTGTTTGTGCATTTACAATATTCATTGATTTTTGCCATTGAAAAACGTCCAGAAATGATTGAAGCTACTGACTGAATGAAAGGAGCTGGCATCTCACTCTCTTTGAATCTTGTTTATCATGCTAAGAGGAGCAGGAAAAAGCAAAAAATTTCAGAATTGCACCTTGCAATGCGGAGAAATTACTGTTTGTGCATTTACAATATTCATTGATTTTTGCCATTGAAAAACGTCCAGAAATGATTGAAGCTACTGACTGAATGAAAGGAGCTGGCATCTCACTCTCTTTGAATCTTCTTTATCATGCTAAGAGGAGCAGGAAAAAGCAAAAAATTTCAGAACTGCACCTTGCAATGCGGAGAAATTACTGTTTGTGCATTTACAATATTCATTGATTTTTGCCATTGAAAAACATCATGTTATTCATATACCAGAAACGTTTGAAGCTACTGACTGAATGAAAGGAGCTGGCATCTCACTCTCTTTGAATCTTCTTTATCATGCTAAGAGGAGCAGGAAAAAGCAAAAAATTTCAGAATTGCACCTTGCAATGCGGAGAAATTACTGTTTGTGCATTTACAATATTCATTGATTTTTGCCATTGAAAAACGTCCAGAAATGATTGAAGCTACTGACTGAATGAAAGGAGCTGGCATCTCACTCTCTCTTTATCATGCTAAGAGGAGCAGGAAAAAGCAAAAAATTTCAGAATTGCACCTTGCAATGCGGAGAAATTACTGTTTGTGCATTTACAATATTCATTGATTTTTGCCATTGAAAAACATCATGTTATTCATATACCAGAAATGTTTGAAGCTACTGACTGAATGAAAGGAGCTGGGATCTCACTCTCTTTGAATCTTCTTTATCATGCTAAGAGGAGCAGAAAAAAGCAAAAAATTTCAGAATTGCACCTTGCAATGCGGAGAAATTACTGTTTGTGCATTTACAATATTCATTGATTTTTGCCATTGAAAAACGTCCAGAAATGATTGAAGCTACTGACTGAATGAAAGGAGCTGGCATCTCACTCTCTTTGAATCTTCTTTATCATGCTAAGAGGAGCAGGAAAAAGCAAAAAATTTCAGAATTGCACCTTTCAATGCGGAGAAATTACTGTTTGTGCATTTACAATATTCATTGATTTTTGCCATTGAAAAACATCATGTTATTCATATACCAGAAATGTTTGAAGCTACTGACTGAATGAAAGTAGCTGGCATCTCACTCTCTTTGAATCTTCTTTATCATGCTAAGAGGAGCAGGAAAAAGCAAAAAATTTCAGAATTGCACCTTGCAATGCGGAGAAATTACTGTTTGTGCATTTACAATATTCATTGATTTTTGCCATTGAAAAACGTCCAGAAATGATTGAAGCTACTGACTGAATGAAAGGAGCTGGCATCTCACTCTCTTTGAATCTTCTTTATCATGCTAAGAGGAGCAGGAAAAAGCAAAAAATTTCAGAATTGCACCTTTCAATGCGGAGAAATTACTGTTTGTGCATTTACAATATTCATTGATTTTTGCCATTGAAAAACATCATGTTATTCATATACCAGAAATGTTTGAAGCTACTGACTGAATGAAAGGAGCTGGCATCTCACTCTCTTTGAATCTTCTTTATCATGCTAAGAGGAGCAGGAAAAAGCAAAACATTTCAGAATTGCACCTTGCAATGCGGAGAAATTACTGTTTGTGCATTTACAATATTCATTGATTTTTGCCATTGAAAAACATCATGTTATTCATATACCAGAAATGTTTGAAGCTACTGACTGAATGAAAGGAGCTGGCATCTCACTCTCTTTGAATCTTCTTTATCATGCTAAGAGGAGCAGGAAAAAGCAAAAAATTTAAGAATTCCACCTTGCAATGCGGAGAAATTACTGTTTGTGCATTTACAATATTCATTGATTTTTGCCATTGAAAAACGTCCAGAAATGATTGAAGCTACTGACTGAATGAAAGGAGCTGGCATCTCACTCTCTTTGAATCTTGTTTATCATGCTAAGAGGAGCAGGAAAAAGCAAAAAATTTCAGAATTGCACCTTGCAATGCGGAGAAATTACTGTTTGTGCATTTACAATATTCATTGATTTTTGCCATTGAAAAACGTCCAGAAATGATTGAAGCTACTGACTGAATGAAAGGAGCTGGCATCTCACTCTCTTTGAATCTTGTTTATCTTGCTAAGAGGAGCAGGAAAAAGCAAAAAATTTCAGAATTGCACCTTGCAATGCGGAGAAATTACTGTTTGTGCATTTACAATATTCATAGATTTTTGCCATTGAAAAATGTCCAGAAATGATTGAAGCTACTGACTGAATGAAAGGAGCTGGCATCTCACTCTCTTTGAATCTTCTTTATCATGCTAAGAGGAGCAGGAAAAAGCAAAAAATTTCAGAATTGCACCTTGCAATGCGGAGAAATTACTGTTTGTGCTTTTACAATATTCATTGATTTTTGCCATTGAAAAACATCATGTTATTCATATACCAGAAATGTTTGAAGCTACTGACTGAATGAAAGGAGCTGGCATCTCACTCTCTTTGAATCTTCTTTATCATGCTAAGAGGAGCAGAAAAAAGCCAAAAATTTCAGAATTGCACCTTGCAATGCGGAGAAATTACTGTTTGTGCATTTACAATATTCATTGATTTTTGCCATTGAAAAACGTCCAGAAATGATTGAAGCTACTGACTGAATGAAAGGAGCTGGCATCTCACTCTCTTTGAATCTTCTTTATCATGCTAAGAGGAGCAGGAAAAAGCAAAAAATTTCAGAATTGCACCTTGCAATGCGGAGAAATTACTGTTTGTGCATTTACAATATTCATTGGTTTTTGCCATTGAAAAACGTCCAGAAATGATTGAAGCTACTGACTGAATGAAAGGAGCTGGCATCTCACTCTCTTTGAATCTTCTTTATCATGCTAAGAGGAGCAGGAAAAAGCAAAAAATTTCAGAATTGCACCTTTCAATGCGGAGAAATTACTGTTTGTGCATTTACAATATTCATTGATTTTTGCCATTGAAAAACATCATGTTATTCATATACCAGAAATGTTTGAAGCTACTGACTGAATGAAAGGAGCTGGCATCTCACTCTCTTTGAATCTTCTTTATCATGCTAAGAGGTGCAGGAAAAAGCAAAAAATTTCAGAATTGCACCTTGCAATGCGGAGAAATTACTGTTTGTGCATTTACAATATTCATTGATTTTTGCCATTGAAAAACGTCCAGAAATGATTGAAGCTACTGACTGAATGAAAAGAGCTGGCATCTCACTCTCTTTGAATCTTCTTTATCATGCTAAGAGGAGCAGGAAAAAGCAAAAAATTTCAGAATTGCACCTTGCAATGCGGAGAAATTACTGTTTGTGCATTTACAATATTCATTGATTTTTGCCATTGAAAAACGTCCAGAAATGATTGAAGCTACTGACTGAATGAAAGGAGCTGGCATCTCACTCTCTTTGAATCTTCTTTATCATGCTTAGAGGAGCAGGAAAAAGCAAAAAATTTCAGAATTGCACCTTGCAATGCGGAGAAATTACTGTTTGTGCATTTACAATATTCATTGATTTTTGCCATTGAAAAACATCATGTTATTCATATACCAGAAATGATTGAAGCTACTGACTGAATGAAAGGAGCTGGCATCTCACTCTCTTTGAATCTTCTTTATCATGCTAAGAAGAGCAGGAAAAAGCAAAAAATTTCAGAATTGCACCTTGCAATGCGGAGAAATTACTGTTTGTGCATTTACAATATTCATTGATTTTTGCCATTGAAAAACATCATGTTATTCATATACCAGAAATGTTTGAAGCTACTGACTGAATGAAAGGAGCTGGCATCTCACTCTCTTTGAATCTTCTTTATCATGCTAAGAGGAGCAGGAAAAAGCAAAAAATTTCAGAATTGCACCTTGCAATGCGGAGAAATTACTCTTTGTGCATTTACAATATTCATTGATTTTTGCCATTGAAAAACGTCCAGAAATGATTGAAGCTACTGACTGAATGAAAGGAGCTGGCATCTCACTCTCTTTGAATCTTCTTTATCATGCTAAGAGGAGCAGGAAAAAGCAAAAAATTTCAGAATTGCACCTTGCAATGCGGAGAAATTACTGTTTGTGCATTTACAATATTCATTGATTTTTGCCATTGAAAAACGTCCAGAAATGATTGAAGCTACTGACTGAATGAAAGGAGCTGGCATCTCACTCTCTTTGAATCTTCTTTATCATGCTAAGAGGAGCAGGAAAAAGCAAAAAATTTCAGAATTGCACCTTGCAATACGGAGAAATTACTGTTTGTGCATTTACAATATTCATTGATTTTTGCCATTGAAAAACGTCCAGAAATGATTGAAGCTACTGACTGAATGAAAGGAGCTGGCATCTCACTCTCTTTGAATCTTCTTTATCATGCTAAGAGGAGCAGCAAAAAGCAAAAAATTTCAGAATTGCACCTTGCAATGCGGAGAAATTAGTTTGTGCATTTACAATATTCATTGATTTTTGCCATTGAAAAACGTCCAGAAATGATTGAAGCTACTGACTGAATGAAAGGAGCTGGCATCTCACTCTCTTTGAATCTTCTTTATCATGCTAAGAGGAGCAGGAAAAAGCAAAAAATTTCAGAATTGCACCTTGCAATGCGGAGAAATTACTGTTTGTGCATTTACAATATTCATTGATTTTTGCCATTGAAAAACGTCCAGAAATGATTGAAGCTACTGACTGAATGAAAGGAGCTGGCATCTCACTCTCTTTGAATCTTGTTTATCTTGCTAAGAGGAGCAGGAAAAAGCAAAAAATTTCAGAATTGCACCTTGCAATGCGGAGAAATTACTGTTTGTGCATTTACAATATTCATTGATTTTTGCCATTGAAAAACGTCCAGAAATGATTGAAGCTACTGACTGAATGAAAGGAGCTGGCATCTCACTCTCTTTGAATCTTCTTTATCATGCTAAGAGGAGCAGGAAAAAGCAAAAAATTTCAGAATTGCACCTTGCAATGCGGAGAAATTACTGTTTGTGCATTTACAATATTCATTGATTTTTGCCATTGAAAAACATCATGTTATTCATATACCAGAAATGTTTGAAGCTACTGACTGAATGAAAGGAGCTGGCATCTCACTCTCTTTGAATCTTCTTTATCATGCTAAGAGGAGCAGGAAAAAGCAAAAAATTTCAGAATTGCACCTTGCAATGCGGAGAAATTACTGTTTGTGCATTTACAATATTCATTGATTTTTGCCATTGAAAAACGTCCAGACATGATTGATGCTACTGACTGAATGAAAGGAGCTGGCATCTCACTCTCTTTGAATCTTCTTTATCATGCTAAGAGGAGCAGGAAAAAGCAAAAAATTTCAGAATTGCACCTTTCAATGCGGAGAAATTACTGTTTGTGCATTTACAATATTCATTGATTTTTGCCATTGAAAAACATCATGTTATTCATATACCAGAAATGTTTGAAGCTACTGACTGAATGAAAGGAGCTGGCATCTCACTCTCTTTGAATCTTCTTTATCATGCTAAGAGGAGCAGGAAAAAGCAAAAAATTTCAGAATTGCACCTTGCAATGCGGAGAAATTACTGTTTGTGCATTTACAATATTCATTGATTTTTGCCATTGAAAAATGCCCAGAAATGATTGAAGCTACTGACTGAATGAAAGGAGCTGGCATCTCACTCTCTTTGAATCTTCTTTATCATGCTAAGAGGAGCAGGAAAAAGCAAAAAATTTCAGAATTGCACCTTGCAATGCGGAGAAATTACTGTTTGTGCATTTACAATATTCATTGATTTTTGCCATTGAAAAACGTCCAGAAATGATTGAAGCTACTGACTGAATGAAAGGAGCTGGCATCTCACTCTCTTTGAATCTTCTTTATCATGCTAAGAGGAGCAGGAAAAAGCAAAAAATTTCAGAATTGCACCTTGCAATGCGGAGAAATTACTGTTTGTGCATTTACAATATTCATTGATTTTTGCCATTGAAAAACGTCCAGAAATGATTGAAGCTACTGACTGAATGAAAGGAGCTGGCATCTCACTCTCTTTGAATCTTCTTTATCATGCTAAGAGGAGCAGGAAAAAGCAAAAAATTTCAGAATTGCACCTTGCAATGTGGAGAAATTACTGTTTGTGCATTTACAATATTCATTGATTTTTGCCATTGAAAAACATCATGTTATTCATATACCAGAAATGTTTGAAGCTACTGACTGAATGAAAGGAGCTGGCATCTCACTCTCTTTGAATCTTCTTTATCATGCTAAGAGGAGCAGGAAAAAGCAAAAAATTTCAGAATTGCATCTTGCAATGCGGAGAAATTACTGTTTGTGCATTTAAAATATTCATTGATTTTTGCCATTGAAAAACGTCCAGAAATGATTGAAGCTACTGACTGAATGAAAGGAGCTGGCATCTCACTCTCTTTGAATCTTGTTTATCATGCTAAGAGGAGCAGGAAAAAGCAAAAAATTTCAGAATTGCACCTTGCAATGCGGAGAAATTACTGTTTGTGCATTTACAATATTCATTGATTTTTGCCATTGAAAAACGTCCAGAAATGATTGAAGCTACTGACTGAATGAAAGGAGCTGGCATCTCACTCTCTTTGAATCTTCTTTATCATGCTAAGAGGAGCAGGAAAAAGCAAAAAATTTCAGAATTGCACCTTGCAATGCGGAGAAATTACTGTTTGTGCATTTACAATATTCATTGATTTTTGCCATTGAAAAACATCATGTTATTCATATACCAGAAATGATTGAAGCTACTGACTGAATGAAAGGAGCTGGCATCTCACTCTCTTTGAATCTTCTTTATCATGCTAAGAGGAGCAGGAAAAAGCAAAAAATTTCAGAATTGCACCTTGCAATGCGGAGAAATTACTGTTTGTGCATTTACAATATTCAATGATTTTTGCCATTGAAAAACGTCCAGAAATGATTGAAGCTACTGACTGAATGAAAGGAGCTGGCATCTCACTCTCTTTGAATCTTCTTTATCATGCTAAGAGGAGCAGGAAAAAGCAAAAAATTTCAGAATTGCACCTTGCAATGCGGAGAAATTACTGTTTGTGCATTTACAATATTCATTGATTTTTGCAATTGAAAAACATCATGTTATTCATATACCAGAAATGTTTGAAGCTACTGACTGAATGAAAGGAGCTGGCATCTCACTCTCTTTGAATCTTCTTTATCATGCTAAGAGGAGCAGGAAAAAGCAAAAAATTTCAGAATTGCACCTTGCAATGCGGAGAAATTACTGTTTGTGCATTTACAATATTCATTGATTTTTGCCATTGAAAAACGTCCAGAAGTGATTGAAGCTACTGACTGAATGAAAGGAGCTGGCATCTCACTCTCTTTGAATCTTGTTTATCATGCTAAGAGGAGCAGGAAAAAGCAAAAAATTTCAGAATTGCACCTTGCAATGCGGAGAAATTACTGTTTGTGCATTTACAATATTCATTGATTTTTGCCATTGAAAAACGTCCAGAAATGATTGAAGCTACTGACTGAATGAAAGGAGCTGGCATCTCACTCTCTTTGAATCTTCTTTATCATGCTAAGAGGAGCAGGAAAAAGCAAAAAATTTCAGAATTGCACCTTGCAATGCGGAGAAATTACTGTTTGTGCATTTACAATATTCATTGATTTTTGCCATTGAAAAACATCATGTTATTCATATACCAGAAATGATTGAAGCTACTGACTGAATGAAAGGAGCTGGCATCTCACTCTCTTTGAATCTTCTTTATCATGCTAAGAGGAGCAGGAAAAAGCAAAAAATTTCAGAATTGCACCTTGCAATGCGGAGAAATTACTGTTTGTGCATTTACAATATTCAATGATTTTTGCCATTGAAAAACGTCCAGAAATGATTGAAGCTACTGACTGAATGAAAGGAGCTGGCATCTCACTCTCTTTGAATCTTCTTTATCATGCTAAGAGGAGCAGGAAAAAGCAAAAAATTTCAGAATTGCACCTTGCAATGCGGAGAAATTACTGTTTGTGCATTTATAATATTCATTGATTTTTGCCATTGAAAAACATCATGTTATTCATATACCAGAAATGTTTGAAGCTACTGACTGAATGAAAGGAGCTGGCATCTCACTCTCTTTGAATCTTCTTTATCATGCTAAGAGGAGCAGCAAAAAGCAAAAAAATTCAGAATTGCACCTTGCAATGCGGAGAATAAGAGGAGCAGGAAAAAGCAAAAAATTTCAGAATTGCACCTTGCAATGCGGAGAAATTACTGTTTGTGCATTTACAATATTCATTGATTTTTGCCATTGAAAAACGTCCAGAAATGATTGAAGCTACTGACTGAATGAAAAGAGCTGGCATCTCACTCTCTTTGAATCTTCTTTATCATGCTAAGAGGAGCAGGAAAAAGCAAAACATTTCAGAATTGCACCTTGCAATGCGGAGAAATTACTGTTTGTGCATTTACAATATTCATTGATTTTTGCCATTGAAAAACGTCCAGAAATGATTGAAGCTACTGACTGAATGAAAGGAGCTGGCATCTCACTCTCTTTGAATCTTCTTTATCATGCTAAGAGGAGCAGGAAAAAGCAAAAAATTTCAGAATTGCACCTTGCAATGCGGAGAAATTACTGTTTGTGCATTTACAATATTCATTGATTTTTGCCATTGAAAAACATCATGTTATTCATATACCAGAAATGATTGAAGCTACTGACTGAATGAAAGGAGCTGGCATCTCACTCTCTTTGAATCTTCTTTATCATGCTAAGAGGAGCAGGAAAAAGCAAAAAATTTCAGAATTGCACCTTGCAATGCGGAGAAATTACTGTTTGTGCATTTACAATATTCAATGATTTTTGCCATTGAAAAACGTCCAGAAATGATTGAAGCTACTGACTGAATGAAAGGAGCTGGCATCTCACTCTCTTTGAATCTTCTTTATCATGCTAAGAGGAGCAGGAAAAAGCAAAAAATTTCAGAATTGCACCTTGCAATGCGGAGAAATTACTGTTTGTGCATTTACAATATTCATTGATTTTTGCCATTGAAAAACATCATGTTATTCATATACCAGAAATGTTTGAAGCTACTGACTGAATGAAAGGAGCTGGCATCTCACTCTCTTTGAATCTTCTTTATCATGCTAAGAGGAGCAGCAAAAAGCAAAAAAATTCAGAATTGCACCTTGCAATGCGGAGAATAAGAGGAGCAGGAAAAAGCAAAAAATTTCAGAATTGCACCTTGCAATGCGGAGAAATTACTGTTTGTGCATTTACAATATTCATTGATTTTTGCCATTGAAAAACGTCCAGAAATGATTGAAGCTACTGACTGAATGAAAAGAGCTGGCATCTCACTCTCTTTGAATCTTCTTTATCATGCTAAGAGGAGCAGGAAAAAGCAAAACATTTCAGAATTGCACCTTGCAATGCGGAGAAATTACTGTTTGTGCATTTACAATATTCATTGATTTTTGCCATTGAAAAACATCATGTTATTCATATACCAGAAATGTTTGAAGCTACTGACTGAATGAAAGGAGCTGGCATCTCACTCTCTTTGAATCTTCTTTATCATGCTAAGAGGAGCAGGAAAAAGCAAGAAATTTCAGAATTGCACCTTGCAATGCGGAGAAATTACTGTTTGTGCATTTACAATATTCATTGATTTTTGCCATTGAAAAACGTCCAGAAATGATTGAAGCTACTGACTGAATGAAAGGAGCTGGCATCTCACTCTCTTTGAATCTTGTTTATCATGCTAAGAGGAGCAGGAAAAAGCAAAAAATTTCAGAATTGCACCTTGCAATGCGGAGAAATTACTGTTTGTGCATTTACAATATTCATTGATTTTTGCCATTGAAAAACGTCCAGAAATGATTGAAGCTACTGACTGAATGAAAGGAGCTGGCATCTCACTCTCTTTGAATCTTCTTTATCATGCTAAGAGGAGCAGGAAAAAGCAAAAAATTTCAGAAATGCACCTTGCAATCCGGAGAAATTACTGTTTGTGCATTTACAATATTCATTGATTTTTGCCATTGAAAAACATCATGTTATTCATATACCAGAAATGATTGAAGCTACTGACTGAATGAAAGGAGCTGGCATCTCACTCTCTTTGAATCTTCTTTATCATGCTAAGAGGAGCAGGAAAAAGCAAAAAATTTCAGAATTGCACCTTGCAATGCGGAGAAATTACTGTTTGTGCATTTACAATATTCATTGATTTTTGCCATTGAAAAACATCCAGAAATGATTGAAGCTACTGACTGAATGAAAAGAGCTGGCATCTCACTCTCTTTGAATCTTCTTTATCATGCTAAGAGGAGCAGGAAAAAGCAAAACATTTCAGAATTGCACCTTGCAATGCGGAGAAATTACTGTTTGTGCATTTACAATATTCATTGATTTTTGCCATTGAAAAATATCATGTTATTCATATACCAGAAATGTTTGAAGCTACTGACTGAATGAAAGGAGCTGGCATCTCACTCTCTTTGAATCTTCTTTATCATGCTAAGAGGAGCAGGAAAAAGCAAAAAATTTCAGAATTGCACCTTGCAATGCGGAGAAATTAGTTTGTGCATTTACAATATTCATTGATTTTTGCCATTGAAAAACGTCCAGAAATGATTGAAGCTACTGACTGAATGAAAGGAGCTGGCATCTCACTCTCTTTGTATCTTGTTTATCATGCTAAGAGGAGCAGGAAAAAGCAAAAAATTTCAGAATTGCACCTTGCAATGCGGAGAAATTACTGTTGTGCATTTACAATATTCAATGATTTTTGCCATTGAAAAACGTCCAGAAATGATTGAAGCTACTGACTGAATGAAAGGAGCTGGCATCTCACTCTCTTTGAATCTTCTTTATCATGCTGAGGAGCAGGAAAAAGCAAAAAATTTCAGAATTGCACCTTGCAATGCGGAGAAATTACTGTTTGTGCATTTACAATATTCATTGATTTTTGCCATTGAAAAACATCATGTTATTCATATACCAGAAATGTTTGAAGCTACTGACTGAATGAAAAGAGCTGGCATCTCACTCTCTTTGAATCTTCTTTATCATGCTAAGAGGAGCAGGAAAAAGCAAAAAATTTCAGAATTGCACCTTGCAATGCGGAGAAATTACTGTTTGTGCATTTACAATATTCATTGATTTTTGCCATTGAAAAACATCATGTTATTCATATACCAGAAATGTTTGAAGCTACTGACTGAATGAAAGGAGCTGGCATCTCACTCTCTTTGAATCTTCTTTATCATGCTAAGAGGAGCAGGAAAAAGCAAGAAATTTCAGAATTGCACCTTGCAATGCGGAGAAATTACTGTTTGTGCATTTACAATATTCATTGATTTTTGCCATTGAAAAACGTCCAGAAATGATTGAAGCTACTGACTGAATGAAAGGAGCTGGCATCTCACTCTCTTTGAATCTTGTTTATCATGCTAAGAGGAGCAGGAAAAAGCAAAAAATTTCAGAATTGCACCTTGCAATGCGGAGAAATTACTGTTTGTGCATTTACAATATTCATTGATTTTTGCCATTGAAAAACGTCCAGAAATGATTGAAGCTACTGACTGAATGAAAGGAGCTGGCATCTCACTCTCTTTGAATCTTCTTTATCATGCTAAGAGGAGCAGGAAAAAGCAAAAAATTTCAGAAATGCACCTTGCAATCCGGAGAAATTACTGTTTGTGCATTTACAATATTCATTGATTTTTGCCATTGAAAAACATCATGTTATTCATATACCAGAAATGATTGAAGCTACTGACTGAATGAAAGGAGCTGGCATCTCACTCTCTTTGAATCTTCTTTATCATGCTAAGAGGAGCAGGAAAAAGCAAAAAATTTCAGAATTGCACCTTGCAATGCGGAGAAATTACTGTTTGTGCATTTACATTATTCATTGATTTTTGCCATTGAAAAACATCCAGAAATGATTGAAGCTACTGACTGAATGAAAAGAGCTGGCATCTCACTCTCTTTGAATCTTCTTTATCATGCTAAGAGGAGCAGGAAAAAGCAAAACATTTCAGAATTGCACCTTGCAATGCGGAGAAATTACTGTTTGTGCATTTACAATATTCATTGATTTTTGCCATTGAAAAACATCATGTTATTCATATACCAGAAATGTTTGAAGCTACTGACTGAATGAAAGGAGCTGGCATCTCACTCTCTTTGAATCTTCTTTATCATGCTAAGAGGAGCAGGAAAAAGCAAAAAATTTCAGAATTGCACCTTGCAATGCGGAGAAATTAGTTTGTGCATTTACAATATTCATTGATTTTTGCCATTGAAAAACGTCCAGAAATGATTGAAGCTACTGACTGAATGAAAGGAGCTGGCATCTCACTCTCTTTGTATCTTGTTTATCATGCTAAGAGGAGCAGGAAAAAGCAAAAAATTTCAGAATTGCACCTTGCAATGCGGAGAAATTACTGTTTGTGCATTTACAATATTCAATGATTTTTGCCATTGAAAAACGTCCAGAAATGATTGAAGCTACTGACTGAATGAAAGGAGCTGGCATCTCACTCTCTTTGAATCTTCTTTATCATGCTGAGGAGCAGGAAAAAGCAAAAAATTTCAGAATTGCACCTTGCAATGCGGAGAAATTACTGTTTGTGCATTTACAATATTCATTGATTTTTGCCATTGAAAAACATCATGTTATTCATATACCAGAAATGTTTGAAGCTACTGACTGAATGAAAGGAGCTGGCATCTCACTCTCTTTGAATCTTCTTTATCATGCTAAGAGGAGCAGGAAAAAGCAAAAAATTTCAGAATTGCACCTTGCAATGCGGAGAAATTACTGTTTGTGCATTTACAATATTCATTGATTTTTGCCATTGAAAAACGTCCAGAAATGATTGAAGCTACTGACTGAATGAAAGGAGCTGGCATCTCACTCTCTTTGAATCTTGTTTATCATGCTAACAGGAGCAGGAAAAAGCAAAAAATTTCAGAATTGCACCTTGCAATGCGGAGAAATTACTGTTTGTGCATTTACAATATTCATTGATTTTTGCCATTGAAAAACGTCCAGAAATGATTGAAGCTACTGACTGAATGAAAGGAGCTGGCATCTCACTCTCTTTGAATCTTCTTTATCATGCTAAGAGGAGCAGGAAAATGCAAAAAATTTCAGAATTGCACCTTGCAATCCGGAGAAATTACTGTTTGTGCATTTACAATATTCATTGATTTTTGCCATTGAAAAACATCATGTTATTCATATACCAGAAATGATTGAAGCTACTGACTGAATGAAAGGAGCTGGCATCTCACTCTCTTTGAATCTTCTTTATCATGCTAAGAGGAGCAGGAAAAAGCAAAAAATTTAAGAATTGCACCTTGCAATGCGGAGAAATTACTATTTGTGCATTTACAATATTCAATGATTTTTGCCATTGAAAAACGTCCAGAAATGATTGAAGCTACTGACTGAATGAAAGGAGCTGGCATCTCACTCTCTTTGAATCTTCTTTATCATGCTAAGAGGAGCAGGAAAAAGCAAAAAATTTCAGAATTGCACCTTGCAATGTGGAGAAATTACTGTTTGTGCATTTACAATATTCATTGATTTTTGCCATTGAAAAACATCATGTTATTCATATACCAGAAATGTTTGAAGCTACTGACTGAATGAAAGGAGCTGGCATCTCACTCTCTTTGAATCTTCTTTATCATGCTAAGAGGAGCAGGAAAAAGCAAAAAATTTCAGAATTGCACCTTGCAATGCGGAGAAATTACTCTTTGTGCATTTACAATATTCATTGATTTTTGCCATTGAAAAACGTCCAGAAATGATTGAAGCTACTGACTGAATGAAAGGAGCTGGCATCTCACTCTCTTTGAATCTTCTTTATCATGCTAAGAGGAGCAGGAAAAAGCAAAAAATTTCAGAATTGCACCTTGCAATGCGGAGAAATTACTGTTTGTGCATTTACAATATTCATTGATTTTTGCCATTGAAAAACGTCCAGAAATGATTGAAGCTACTGACTGAATGAAAGGAGCTGGCATCTCACTCTCTTTGAATCTTCTTTATCATGCTAAGAGGAGCAGGAAAAAGCAAAAAATTTCAGAATTGCACCTTGCAATGCGGAGAAATTACTGTTTGTGCATTTACAATATTCATTGATTTTTGCCATTGAAAAACATCATGTTATTCATATACCAGAAATGTTTGAAGCTACTGACTGAATGAAAGGAGCTGGCATCTCACTCTCTTTGAATCTTCTTTATCATGCTAAGAGGAGCAGGAAAAAGCAAAAAATTTCAGAATTGCACCTTGCAATGCGGAGAAATTACTGTTTGTGCATTTACAATATTCATTGATTTTTGCCATTGAAAAACGTCCAGAAATGATTGAAGCTACTGACTGAATGAAAGGAGCTGGCATCTCACTCTCTTTGAATCTTCTTTATCATGCTAAGAGGAGCAGGAAAAAGCAAAAAATTTCAGAATTGCACCTTGCAATGCGGAGAAATTACTGTTTGTGCATTTACAATATTCATTGATTTTTGCCATTGAAAAACGTCCAGAAATGATTGAAGCTACTGACTGAATGAAAGGAGCTGGCATCTCACTCTCTTTGAATCTTCTTTATCATGCTAAGAGGAGCAGGAAAAAGCAAAAAATTTCAGAACTGCACCTTGCAATGCGGTGAAATTACTGTTTGTGCATTTACAATATTCATTGATTTTTGCCATTGAAAAACATCATGTTATTCATATACCAGAAATGTTTGAAGCTACTGACTGAATGAAAGGAGCTGGCATCTCACTCTCTTTGAATCTTCTTTATCATGCTAAGAGGAGCAGGAAAAAGCAAAAAATTTCAGAATTGCACCTTGCAATGCGGAGAAATTACTGTTTGTGCATTTACAATATTCATTGATTTTTGCCATTGAAAAACGTCCAGAAATGATTGAAGCTACTGACTGAATGAAAGGAGCTGGCATCTCACTCTCTTTGAATCTTCTTTATCATGCTAAGAGGAGCAGGAAAAAGCAAAAAATTTCAGAATTGCACCTTGCAATTCGGAGAAATTACTGTTTGTGCATTTACAATATTCATTGATTTTTGCCATTGAAAAACATCATGTTATTCATATACCAGAAATGATTGAAGCTACTGACTGAATGAAAGGAGCTGGCATCTCACTCTCTTTGAATCTTCTTTATCATGCTAAGAGGAGCAGGAAAAAGCAAAAAATTTCAGAATTGCACCTTGCAATGCGGAGAAATTACTGTTTGTGCATTTACAATATTCATTGATTTTTGCGATTGAAAAACGTCCAGAAATGATTGAAGCTACTGACTGAATGAAAGGAGCTGGCATCTCACTCTCTTTGAATCTTCTTTATCATGCTAAGAGGAGCAGGAAAAAGCAAAAAATTTCAGAATTGCACCTTGCAATGCGGAGAAATTACTGTTTGTGCATTTACAATATTCATTGATTTTTGCCATTGAAAAACATCGTTATTCATATACCAGAAATGATTGAAGCTACTGACTGAATGAAAGGAGCTGGCATCTCACTCTCTTTGAATCTTCTTTATCATGCTAAGAGGAGCAGGAAAAAGCAAAAAATTTCAGAATTGCACCTTGCAATGCGGAGAAATTACTGTTTGTGCATTTACAATATTCATTGATTTTTGCCATTGAAAAACATCATGTTATTCATATACCAGAAATGATTGAAGCTACTGACTGAATGAAAGGAGCTGGCATCTCACTCTCTTTGAATCTTCTTTATCATGCTAAGAGGAGCAGGAAAAAGCAAAAAATTTCAGAATTGCACCTTGCAATGCGGAGAAATTACTGTTTGTGCATTTACAATATTCATTGATTTTTGCCATTGAAAAACATCATGTTATTCATATACCAGAAATGATTGAAGCTACTGACTGAATGAAAGGAGCTGGCATCTCACTCTCTTTGAATCTTCTTTATCATGCTAAGAGGAGCAGGAAAAAGCAAAAAATTTCAGAATTGCACCTTGCAATGTGGAGAAATTACTCTTTGTGCATTTACAATATTCAATGATTTTTGCCATTGAAAAACGTCCAGAAATGATTGAAGCTACTGACTGAATGAAAGGAGCTGGCATCTCACTCTCTTTGAATCTTTATCATGCTAAGAGGAGCAGGAAAAAGCAAAAAATTTCAGAATTGCACCTTGCAATGCGGAGAAATTACTGTTTGTGCATTTACAATATTCATTGATTTTTGCCATTGAAAAACATCGTTATTCATATACCAGAAATGTTTGAAGCTACTGACAATGAAAGGAGCTGGCATCTCACTCTTTGAATCTTCTTTATCATGCTAGGAGGAGCAGGAAAAAGCAAAAAATTTCAGAATTGCACCTTGCAATGCGGAGAAATTACTCTTTGTGCATTTACAATATTCATTGATTTTTGCCATTGAAAAACGTCCAGAAATGATTGAAGCTACTGACTGAATGAAAGGAGCTGGCATCTCACTCTCTTTGAATCTTCTTTATCATGCTAAGAGGAGCAGGAAAAAGCAAAAAATTTCAGAATTGCACCTTGCAATGCGGAGAAATTACTGTTTGTGCATTTACAATATTCATTGATTTTTGCCATTGAAAAACGTCCAGAAATGATTGAAGCTACTGACTGAATGAAAGGAGCTGGCATCTCACTCTCTTTGAATCTTCTTTATCATGCTAAGAGGAGCAGGAAAAAGCAAAAAATTTCAGAATTGCACCTTGCAATGCGGAGAAATTACTGTTTGTGCATTTACAATATTCATTGATTTTTGCCATTGAAAAACATCATGTTATTCATATACCAGAAATGTTTGAAGCTACTGACTGAATGAAAGGAGCTGGCATCTCACTCTCTTTGAATCTTCTTTATCATGCTAAGAGGAGCAGGAAAAAGCAAAAAATTTCAGAATTGCACCTTGCAATGCGGAGAAATTACTGTTTGTGCATTTACAATATTCATTGATTTTTGCCATTGAAAAACGTCCAGAAATGATTGAAGCTACTGACTGAATGAAAGGAGCTGGCATCTCACTCTCTTTGAATCTTCTTTATCATGCTAAGAGGAGCAGGAAAAAGCAAAAAATTTCAGAATTGCACCTTGCAATGCGGAGAAATTACTGTTTGTGCATTTACAATATTCATTGATTTTTGCCATTGAAAAACGTCCAGAAATGATTGAAGCTACTGACTGAATGAAAGGAGCTGGCATCTCACTCTCTTTGAATCTTCTTTATCATGCTAAGAGGAGCAGGAAAAAGCAAAAAATTTCAGAATTGCACCTTGCAATGCGGAGAAATTACTGTTTGTGCATTTACAATATTCATTGATTTTTGCCATTGAAAAACATCATGTTATTCATATACCAGAAATGTTTGAAGCTACTGACTGAATGAAAGGAGCTGGCATCTCACTCTCTTTGAATCTTCTTTATCATGCTAAGAGGAGCAGGAAAAAGCAAAAAATTTCAGAATTGCACCTTGCAATGCGGAGAAATTACTGTTTGTGCATTTACAATATTCATTGATTTTTGCCATTGAAAAACGTCCAGAAATGATTGAAGCTACTGACTGAATGAAAGGAGCTGGCATCTCACTCTCTTTGAATCTTGTTTATCATGCTAAGAGGAGCAGGAAAAAGCAAAAAATTTCAGAATTGCACCTTGCAATGCGGAGAAATTACTGTTTGTGCATTTACAATATTCATTGATTTTTGCCATTGAAAAACGTCCAGAAATGATTGAAGCTACTGACTGAATGAAAGGAGCTGGCATCTCACTCTCTTTGAATCTTCTTTATCATGCTAAGAGGAGCAGGAAAAAGCAAAAAATTTCAGAATTGCACCTTGCAATGCGGAGAAATTACTGTTTGTGCATTTACAATATTCATTGATTTTTGCCATTGAAAAACATCTTGTTATTCATATACCAGAAATGATTGAAGCTACTGACTGAATGAAAGGAGCTGGCATCTCACTCTCTTTGAATCTTCTTTATCATGCTAAGAGGAGCAGGAAAAAGCAAAAAATTTCAGAATTGCACCTTGCAATGCGGAGAAATTACTCTTTGTGCATTTACAATATTCATTGATTTTTGCCATTGAAAAACGTCCAGAAATGATTGAAGCTACTGACTGAATGAAAGGAGCTGGCATCTCACTCTCTTTGAATCTTCTTTATCATGCTAAGAGGAGCAGGAAAAAGCAAAAAATTTCAGAATTGCACCTTGCAATGCGGAGAAATTACTGTTTGTGCATTTACAATATTCATTGATTTTTGCCATTGAAAAACGTCCAGAAATGATTGAAGCTACTGACTGAATGAAAGGAGCTGGCATCTCACTCTCTTTGAATCTTCTTTATCATGCTAAGAGGAGCAGGAAAAAGCAAAAAATTTCAGAATTGCACCTTGAAATGCGGAGAAATTACTGTTTGTGCATTTACAATATTCATTGATTTTTGCCATTGAAAAACATCATGTTATTCATATACCAGAAATGTTTGAAGCTACTGACTGAATGAAAGGAGCTGGCATCTCACTCTCTTTGAATCTTCTTTATCATGCTAAGAGGAGCAGGAAAAAGCAAAAAATTTCAGAATTGCACCTTGCAATGCGGAGAAATTACTGTTTGTGCATTTACAATATTCATTGATTTTTGCCATTGAAAAACGTCCAGAAATGATTGAAGCTACTGACTGAATGAAAGGAGCTGGCATCTCACTCTCTTTGAATCTTCTTTATCATGCTAAGAGGAGCAGGAAAAAGCAAAAAATTTCAGAATTGCACCTTGCAATGCGGAGAAATTACTGTTTGTGCATTTACAATATTCATTGATTTTTGCCATTGAAAAACATCATGTTATTCATATACCAGAAATGTTTGAAGCTACTGACTGAATGAAAGGAGCTGGCATCTCACTCTCTTTGAATCTTCTTTATCATGCTAAGAGGAGCAGGAAAAAGCAAAAAATTTCAGAATTGCACCTTGCAATGCGGAGAAATTACTGTTTGTGCATTTACAATATTCATTGATTTTTGCCATTGAAAAACGTCCAGAAATGATTGAAGCTACTGACTGAATGAAAGGAGCTGGCATCTCACTCTCTTTGAATCTTGTTTATCATGCTAAGAGGAGCAGGAAAAAGCAAAAAATTTCAGAATTGCACCTTGCAATGCGGAGAAATTACTGTTTGTGCATTTACAATATTCATTGATTTTTGCCATTGAAAAACGTCCAGAAATGATTGAAGCTACTGACTGAATGAAAGGAGCTGGCATCTCACTCTCTTTGAATCTTCTTTATCATGCTAAGAGGAGCAGGAAAAAGCAAAAAATTTCAGAATTGCACCTTGCAATGCGGAGAAATTACTGTTTGTGCATTTACAATATTCATTGATTTTTGCCATTGAAAAACGTCCAGAAATGATTGAAGCTACTGACTGAATGAAAGGAGCTGGCATCTCACTCTGAATCTTCTTTATCATGCTAAGAGGAGCAGGAAAAAGCAAAAAATTTCAGAATTGCACCTTGCAATGCGGAGAAATTACTGTTTGTGCATTTACAATATTCATTGATTTTTGCCATTGAAAAACGTCCAGAAATGATTGAAGCTACTGACTGAATGAAAGGAGCTGGCATCTCACTCTCTTTGAATCTTCTTTATCATGCTAAGAGGAGCAGGAAAAAGCAAAAAATTTCAGAATTGCACCTTGCAATGCGGAGAAATTACTGTTTGTGCATTTACAATATTCATTGATTTTTGCCATTGAAAAACATCTTGTTATTCATATACCAGAAATGATTGAAGCTACTGACTGAATGAAAGGAGCTGGCATCTCACTCTCTTTGAATCTTCTTTATCATGCTAAGAGGAGCAGGAAAAAGCAAAAAATTTCAGAATTGCACCTTGCAATGCGGAGAAATTACTCTTTGTGCATTTACAATATTCATTGATTTTTGCCATTGAAAAACGTCCAGAAATGATTGAAGCTACTGACTGAATGAAAGGAGCTGGCATCTCACTCTCTTTGAATCTTCTTTATCATGCTAAGAGGAGCAGGAAAAAGCAAAAAATTTCAGAATTGCACCTTGCAATGCGGAGAAATTACTGTTTGTGCATTTACAATATTCATTGATTTTTGCCATTGAAAAACGTCCAGAAATGATTGAAGCTACTGACTGAATGAAAGGAGCTGGCATCTCACTCTCTTTGAATCTTCTTTATCATGCTAAGAGGAGCAGGAAAAAGCAAAAAATTTCAGAATTGCACCTTGAAATGCGGAGAAATTACTGTTTGTGCATTTACAATATTCATTGATTTTTGCCATTGAAAAACATCATGTTATTCATATACCAGAAATGTTTGAAGCTACTGACTGAATGAAAGGAGCTGGCATCTCACTCTCTTTGAATCTTCTTTATCATGCTAAGAGGAGCAGGAAAAAGCAAAAAATTTCAGAATTGCACCTTGCAATGCGGAGAAATTACTGTTTGTGCATTTACAATATTCATTGATTTTTGCCATTGAAAAACGTCCAGAAATGATTGAAGCTACTGACTGAATGAAAGGAGCTGGCATCTCACTCTCTTTGAATCTTCTTTATCATGCTAAGAGGAGCAGGAAAAAGCAAAAAATTTCAGAATTGCACCTTGCAATGCGGAGAAATTACTGTTTGTGCATTTACAATATTCATTGATTTTTGCCATTGAAAAACATCATGTTATTCATATACCAGAAATGTTTGAAGCTACTGACTGAATGAAAGGAGCTGGCATCTCACTCTCTTTGAATCTTCTTTATCATGCTAAGAGGAGCAGGAAAAAGCAAAAAATTTCAGAATTGCACCTTGCAATGCGGAGAAATTACTGTTTGTGCATTTACAATATTCATTGATTTTTGCCATTGAAAAACGTCCAGAAATGATTGAAGCTACTGACTGAATGAAAGGAGCTGGCATCTCACTCTCTTTGAATCTTGTTTATCATGCTAAGAGGAGCAGGAAAAAGCAAAAAATTTCAGAATTGCACCTTGCAATGCGGAGAAATTACTGTTTGTGCATTTACAATATTCATTGATTTTTGCCATTGAAAAACGTCCAGAAATGATTGAAGCTACTGACTGAATGAAAGGAGCTGGCATCTCACTCTCTTTGAATCTTCTTTATCATGCTAAGAGGAGCAGGAAAAAGCAAAAAATTTCAGAATTGCACCTTGCAATGCGGAGAAATTACTGTTTGTGCATTTACAATATTCATTGATTTTTGCCATTGAAAAACGTCCAGAAATGATTGAAGCTACTGACTGAATGAAAGGAGCTGGCATCTCACTCTGAATCTTCTTTATCATGCTAAGAGGAGCAGGAAAAAGCAAAAAATTTCAGAATTGCACCTTGCAATGCGGAGAAATTACTGTTTGTGCATTTACAATATTCATTGATTTTTGCCATTGAAAAACATCATGTTATTCATATACCAGAAATGTTTGAAGCTACTGACTGAATGAAAGGAGCTGGCATCTCACTCTCTTTGAATCTTCTTTATCATGCTAAGAGGAGCAGGAAAAAGCAAAAAATTTCAGAATTGCACCTTGCAATGCGGAGAAATTACTGTTTGTGCATTTACAATATTCATTGATTTTTGCCTTTGAAAAACGTTCAGAAATGATTGAAGCTACTGACTGAATGAAAGGAGCTGGCATCTCACTCTCTTTGAATCTTGTTTATCATGCTAAGAGGAGCAGGAAAAAGCAAAAAATTTCAGAATTGCACCTTGCAATGCGGAGAAATTACTGTTTGTGCATTTACAATATTCATTGATTTTTGCCATTGAAAAACGTCCAGAAATGATTGAAGCTACTGACTGAATGAAAGGAGCTGGCATCTCACTCTCTTTGAATATTCTTTATCATGCTAAGAGGAGCAGGAAAAAGCAAAAAATTTCAAAATTGCACCTTGCAATGCGGAGAAATTACTGTTTGTGCATTTACAATATTCATTGATTTTTGCCATTGAAAAACATCATGTTATTCATATACCAGAAATGTTTGAAGCTACTGACTGAATGAAAGGAGCTGGCATCTCACTCTCTTTGAATCTTCTTTATCATGCTAAGAGGAGCAGGAAAAAGCAAAAAAATTCAGAATTGCACCTTGCAATGCGGAGAAATTACTGTTTGTGCATTTACAATATTCATTGATTTTTGCCATTGAAAAACATCATGTTATTCATATACCAGAAATGTTTGAAGCTACTGACTGAATGAAAGGAGCTGGCATCTCACTCTCTTTGAATCTTCTTTATCATGCTAAGAGGAGCAGGAAAAAGCAAAAAATTTCAGAATTGCACCTTGCAATGCGGAGAAATTACTGTTTGTGCATTTACAATATTCATTGATTTTTGCCATTGAAAAACGTCCAGAAATGATTGAAGCTACTGACTGAATGAAAGGAGCTGGCATCTCATTCACTTTGAATCTTGTTTATCATGCTAAGAGGAGCAGGAAAAAGCAAAAAATTTCAGAATTGCACCTTGCAATGCGGAGAAATTACTGTTTGTGCATTTACAATATTCATTGATTTTTGCCATTGAAAAACGTCCAGAAATGATTGAAGCTACTGACTGAATGAAAGGAGCTGGCATCTCACTCTCTTTGAATCTTCTTTATCATGCTAAGAGGAGCAGGAAAAAGCAAAAAATTTCAGAATTGCACCTTGCAATGCGGAGAAATTACTGTTTGTGCATTTACAATATTCATTGATTTTTGCCATTGAAAAACATCATGTTATTCATATACCAGAAATGTTTGAAGCTACTGACTGAATGAAAGGAGCTGGCATCTCACTCTCTTTGAATCTTCTTTATCATGCTAAGAGGAGCAGAAAAAAGCAAAAAATTTCAGAATTGCACCTTGCAATGCGGAGACATTACTGTTTGTGCATTTACAATATTCATTGATTTTTGCCATTGAAAAATGTCCAGAAATGATTGAAGCTACTGACTGAATGAAAGGAGCTGGCATCTCACTCTGTTTGAATCTTGTTTATCATGCTAAGAGGCGCAGGAAAAAGCAAAAAATTTCAGAATTGCACCTTGCAATGCGGAGAAATTACTGTTTGTGCATTTACAATATTCATTGATTTTTGCCATTGAAAAACGTCCAGAAATGATTGAAGCTACTGACTGAATGAAAGGAGCTGGCATCTCACTCTCTTTGAATCTTCTTTATCATGCTAAGAGGAGCAGGAAAAAGCAAAAAATTTCAGAATTGCACCTTTCAATGCGGACAAATTACTGTTTGTGCATTTACAATATTCATTGATTTTTGCCATTGAAAAATATCATGTTATTCATATACCAGAAATGTTTGAAGCTACTGACTGAATGAAAGGAGCTGGCATCTCACTCTCTTTGAATCTTCTTTATCATGCTAAGAGGAGCAGGAAAAAGCAAAAAATTTCAGAATTGCACCTTGCAATGCGGAGAAATTACTGTTTGTGCATTTACAATATTCATTGATTTTTGCCATTGAAAAACGTCCAGAAATGATTGCAGCTACTGACTGAATGAAAGGAGCTGGCATCTCACTCTCTTTGAATCTTGTTTATCATGCTAAGAGGAGCAGGAAAAAGCAAAAAATTTCAGAATTGCACCTTGCAATGCGGAGAAATTACTGTTTGTGCATTTACAATATTCATTGATTTTTGCCATTGAAAAACGTCCAGAAATGATTGAAGCTACTGACTGAATGAAAGGAGCTGGCATCTCACTCTCTTTGAATCTTCTTTATCATGCTAAGAGGAGCAGGAAAAAGCAAAAAATTTCAGAATTGCACCTTGCAATGCGGAGAAATTACTGTTTGTGCATTTACAATATTCAGTGATTTTTGCCATTGAAAAACATCATGTTATTCATATACCAGAAATGTTTGAAGCTACTGACTGAATGAAAGGAGCTGGCATCTCACTCTCTTTGAATATTCTTTATCATGCTGAGGAGCAGGAAAAAGCAAAAAATTTCAGAATTGCACCTTGCAATGCGGAGAAATTACTGTTTGTGCATTTACAATATTCATTGATTTTTGCCATTGAAAAACGTCCAGAAATGATTGAAGCTACTGACTGAATGAAAGGAGCTGGCATCTCACTCTCTTTGAATCTTGTTTATCATGCTAAGAGGAGCAGGAAAAAGCAAAAAATTTCAGAATTGCACCTTGCAATGCGGAGAAATTACTGTTTGTGCATTTACAATATTCATTGATTTTTGCCATTGAAAAACGTCCAGAAATGATTGAAGCTACTGACTGAATGAAAGGAGCTGGCATCTCACTCTGAATCTTCTTTATCATGCTAAGAGGAGCAGGAAAAAGCAAAAAATTTCAGAATTGCACCTTGCAATGCGGAGAAATTACTGTTTGTGCATTTACAATATTCATTGATTTTTGCCATTGAAAAACGTCCAGAAATGATTGAAGCTACTGACTGAATGAAAGGAGCTGGCATCTCACTCTCTTTGAATCTTCTTTATCATGCTAAGAGGAGCAGGAAAAAGCAAAAAATTTCAGAATTGCACCTTGCAATGCGGAGAAATTACTGTTTGTGCATTTACAATATTCATTGATTTTTGCCATTGAAAAACATCTTGTTATTCATATACCAGAAATGATTGAAGCTACTGACTGAATGAAAGGAGCTGGCATCTCACTCTCTTTGAATCTTCTTTATCATGCTAAGAGGAGCAGGAAAAAGCAAAAAATTTCATAATTGCACCTTGCAATGCGGAGAAATTACTCTTTGTGCATTTACAATATTCATTGATTTTTGCCATTGAAAAACGTCCAGAAATGATTGAAGCTACTGACTGAATGAAAGGAGCTGGCATCTCACTCTCTTTGAATCTTCTTTATCATGCTAAGAGGAGCAGGAAAAAGCAAAAAATTTCAGAATTGCACCTTGCAATGCGGAGAAATTACTGTTTGTGCATTTACAATATTCATTGATTTTTGCCATTGAAAAACGTCCAGAAATGATTGAAGCTACTGACTGAATGAAAGGAGCTGGCATCTCACTCTCTTTGAATCTTCTTTATCATGCTAAGAGGAGCAGGAAAAAGCAAAAAATTTCAGAATTGCACCTTGAAATGCGGAGAAATTACTGTTTGTGCATTTACAATATTCATTGATTTTTGCCATTGAAAAACATCATGTTATTCATATACCAGAAATGTTTGAAGCTACTGACTGAATGAAAGGAGCTGGCATCTCACTCTCTTTGAATCTTCTTTATCATGCTAAGAGGAGCAGGAAAAAGCAAAAAATTTCAGAATTGCACCTTGCAATGCGGAGAAATTACTGTTTGTGCATTTACAATATTCATTGATTTTTGCCATTGAAAAACGTCCAGAAATGATTGAAGCTACTGACTGAATGAAAGGAGCTGGCATCTCACTCTCTTTGAATCTTCTTTATCATGCTAAGAGGAGCAGGAAAAAGCAAAAAATTTCAGAATTGCACCTTGCAATGCGGAGAAATTACTGTTTGTGCATTTACAATATTCATTGATTTTTGCCATTGAAAAACATCATGTTATTCATATACCAGAAATGTTTGAAGCTACTGACTGAATGAAAGGAGCTGGCATCTCACTCTCTTTGAATCTTCTTTATCATGCTAAGAGGAGCAGGAAAAAGCAAAAAATTTCAGAATTGCACCTTGCAATGCGGAGAAATTACTGTTTGTGCATTTACAATATTCATTGATTTTTGCCATTGAAAAACGTCCAGAAATGATTGAAGCTACTGACTGAATGAAAGGAGCTGGCATCTCACTCTCTTTGAATCTTGTTTATCATGCTAAGAGGAGCAGGAAAAAGCAAAAAATTTCAGAATTGCACCTTGCAATGCGGAGAAATTACTGTTTGTGCATTTACAATATTCATTGATTTTTGCCATTGAAAAACGTCCAGAAATGATTGAAGCTACTGACTGAATGAAAGGAGCTGGAATCTCACTCTCTTTGAATCTTCTTTATCATGCTAAGAGGAGCAGGAAAAAGCAAAAAATTTCAGAATTGCACCTTGCAATGCGGAGAAATTACTGTTTGTGCATTTACAATATTCATTGATTTTTGCCATTGAAAAACGTCCAGAAATGATTGAAGCTACTGACTGAATGAAAGGAGCTGGCATCTCACTCTGAATCTTCTTTATCATGCTAAGAGGAGCAGGAAAAAGCAAAAAATTTCAGAATTGCACCTTGCAATGCGGAGAAATTACTGTTTGTGCATTTACAATATTCATTGATTTTTGCCATTGAAAAACATCATGTTATTCATATACCAGAAATGTTTGAAGCTACTGACTCAATGAAAGGAGCTGGCATCTCACTCTCTTTGAATCTTCTTTATCATGCTAAGAGGAGCAGGAAAAAGCAAAAAATTTCAGAATTGCACCTTGCAATGCGGAGAAATTACTGTTTGTGCATTTACAATATTCATTGATTTTTGCCTTTGAAAAACGTTCAGAAATGATTGAAGCTACTGACTGAATGAAAGGAGCTGGCATCTCACTCTCTTTGAATCTTGTTTATCATGCTAAGAGGAGCAGGAAAAAGCAAAAAATTTCAGAATTGCACCTTGCAATGCGGAGAAATTACTGTTTGTGCATTTACAATATTCATTGATTTTTGCCATTGAAAAACGTCCAGAAATGATTGAAGCTACTGACTGAATGAAAGGAGCTGGCATCTCACTCTCTTTGAATATTCTTTATCATGCTAAGAGGAGCAGGAAAAAGCAAAAAATTTCAAAATTGCACCTTGCAATGCGGAGAAATTACTGTTTGTGCATTTACAATATTCATTGATTTTTGCCATTGAAAAACATCATGTTATTCATATACCAGAAATGTTTGAAGCTACTGACTGAATGAAAGGAGCTGGCATCTCACTCTCTTTGAATCTTCTTTATCATGCTAAGAGGAGCAGGAAAAAGCAAAAAAATTCAGAATTGCACCTTGCAATGCGGAGAAATTACTGTTTGTGCATTTACAATATTCATTGATTTTTGCCATTGAAAAACATCATGTTATTCATATACCAGAAATGTTTGAAGCTACTGACTGAATGAAAGGAGCTGGCATCTCACTCTCTTTGAATCTTCTTTATCATGCTAAGAGGAGCAGGAAAAAGCAAAAAATTTCAGAATTGCACCTTGCAATGCGGAGAAATTACTGTTTGTGCATTTACAATATTCATTGATTTTTGCCATTGAAAAACGTCCAGAAATGATTGAAGCTACTGACTGAATGAAAGGAGCTGGCATCTCATTCACTTTGAATCTTGTTTATCATGCTAAGAGGAGCAGGAAAAAGCAAAAAATTTCAGAATTGCACCTTGCAATGCGGAGAAATTACTGTTTGTGCATTTACAATATTCATTGATTTTTGCCATTGAAAAACGTCCAGAAATGATTGAAGCTACTGACTGAATGAAAGGAGCTGGCATCTCACTCTCTTTGAATCTTCTTTATCATGCTAAGAGGAGCAGGAAAAAGCAAAAAATTTCAGAATTGCACCTTGCAATGCGGAGAAATTACTGTTTGTGCATTTACAATATTCATTGATTTTTGCCATTGAAAAACATCATGTTATTCACATACCAGAAATGTTTGAAGCTACTGACTGAATGAAAGGAGCTGGCATCTCACTCTCTTTGAATCTTCTTTATCATGCTAAGAGGAGCAGAAAAAAGAAAAATATTTCAGAATTGCACCTTGCAATGCGGAGACATTACTGTTTGTGCATTTACAATATTCATTGATTTTTGCCATTGAAAAATGTCCAGAAATGATTGAAGCTACTGACTGAATGAAAGGAGCTGGCATCTCACTCTGTTTGAATCTTGTTTATCATGCTAAGAGGAGCAGGAAAAAGCAAAAAATTTCAGAATTGCACCTTGCAATGCGGAGAAATTACTGTTTGTGCATTTACAATATTCATTGATTTTTGCCATTGAAAAACGTCCAGAAATGATTGAAGCTACTGACTGAATGAAAGGAGCTGGCATCTCACTCTCTTTGAATCTTCTTTATCATGCTAAGAGGAGCAGGAAAAAGCAAAAAATTTCAGAATTGCACCTTTCAATGCGGAGAAATTACTGTTTGTGCATTTACAATATTCATTGATTTTTGCCATTGAAAAATATCATGTTATTCATATACCAGAAATGTTTGAAGCTACTGACTGAATGAAAGGAGCTGGCATCTCACTCTCTTTGAATCTTCTTTATCATGCTAAGAGGAGCAGGAAAAAGCAAAAAATTTCAGAATTGCACCTTGCAATGCGGAGAAATTACTGTTTGTGCATTTACAATATTCATTGATTTTTGCCATTGAAAAACGTCCAGAAATGATTGAAGCTACTGACTGAATGAAAGGAGCTGGCATTTCACTCTCTTTGAATCTTGTTTATCATGCTAAGAGGAGCAGGAAAAAGCAAAAAATTTCAGAATTGCACCTTGCAATGCGGAGAAATTACTGTTTGTGCATTTACAATATTCATTGATTTTTGCCATTGAAAAACGTCCAGAAATGATTGAAGCTACTGACTGAATGAAAGGAGCTGGCATCTCACTCTCTTTGAATCTTCTTTATCATGCTAAGAGGAGCAGGAAAAAGCAAAAAATTTCAGAATTGCACCTTGCAATGCGGAGAAATTACTGTTTGTGCATTTACAATATTCAGTGATTTTTGCCATTGAAAAACATCATGTTATTCATATACCAGAAATGTTTGAAGCTACTGACTGAATGAAAGGAGCTGGCATCTCACTCTCTTTGAATCTTCTTTATCATGCTGAGGAGCAGGAAAAAGCAAAAAATTTCAGAATTGCACCTTGCAATGCGGAGAAATTACTGTTTGTGCATTTACAATATTCATTGATTTTTGCCATTGAAAAACGTCCAGAAATGATTGAAGCTACTGACTGAATGAAAGGGGCTGGCATCTCACTCTCTTTGAATCTTGTTTATCATGCTAAGAGGAGCAGGAAAAAGCAAAAAATTTCAGAATTGCACCTTGCAATGCGGAGAAATTACTGTTTGTGCATTTACAATATTCATTGATTTTTGCCATTGAAAAACGTCCAGAAATGATTGAAGCTACTGACTGAATGAAAGGAGCTGGCATCTCACTCTCTTTGAATCTTCTTTATCATGCTTAGAGGAGCAGGAAAAAGCAAAAAATTTCAGAATTGCACCTTGCAATGCGGAGAAATTACTGTTTGTGCATTTACAATATTCATTGATTTTTGCCATTGAAAAACTTCATGTTATTCATATACCAGAAATGATTGAAGCTACTGACTGAATGAAAGGAGCTGGCATCTCACTCTCTTTGAATCTTCTTTATCATGCTAAGAGGAGCAGGAAAAAGCAAAAAATTTCAGAATTGCACCTTGCAATGCGGAGAAATTACTGTTTGTGCATTTACAATATTCATTGATTTTTGCCATTGAAAAACGTCCAGAAATGATTGAAGCTACTGACTGAATGAAAGGAGCTGGCATCTCACTCTCTTTGAATCTTCTTTATCATGCTAAGAGGAGCAGGAAAAAGCAAAAAATTTCAGAATTGCACCTTGCAATGCGGAGAAATTACTCTTTGTGCATTTACAATATTCAATGATTTTTGCCATTGAAAAACGTCCAGAAATGATTGAAGCTACTGACTGAATGAAAGGAGCTGGCATCTCACTCTCTTTGAATCTTTATCATGCTAAGAGGAGCAGGAAAAAGCAAAAAATTTCAGAATTGCACCTTGCAATGCGGAGAAATTACTGTTTGTGCATTTACAATATTCATTGATTTTTGCATTGAAAAACATCGTTATTCATATACCAGAAATGTTTGAAGCTACTGACAATGAAAGGAGCTGGCATCTCACTCTTTGAATCTTCTTTATCATGCTAGGAGGAGCAGGAAAAAGCAAAAAATTTCAGAATTGCACCTTGCAATGCGGAGAAATTACTGTTTGTGCATTTACAATATTCATTGATTTTTGCCATTGAAAAACGTCCAGAAATGATTGAAGCTACTGACTGAATGAAAGGAGCTGGCATCTCACTCTCTTTGAATCTTCTTTATCATGCTAAGAGGAGCAGGAAAAAGCAAAAAATTTCAGAATTGCACCTTGCAATGCGGAGAAATTACTGTTTGTGCATTTACAATATTCATTGATTTTTGCCATTGAAAAACATCATGTTATTCATATACCAGAAATGTTTGAAGCTACTGACAATGAAAGGAGCTGGCATCTCACTCTTTGAATCTTCTTTATCATGCTAGGAGGAGCAGGAAAAAGCAAAAAATTTCAGAATTGCACCTTGCAATGCGGAGAAATTACTCTTTGTGCATTTACAATATTCATTGATTTTTGCCATTGAAAAACGTCCAGAAATGATTGAAGCTACTGACTGAATGAAAGGAGCTGGCATCTCACTCTCTTTGAATCTTCTTTATCATGCTAAGAGGAGCAGGAAAAAGCAAAAAATTTCAGAATTGCACCTTGCAATGCGGAGAAATTACTGTTTGTGCATTTACAATATTCATTGATTTTTGCCATTGAAAAACGTCCAGAAATGATTGAAGCTACTGACTGAATGAAAGGAGCTGGCATCTCACTCTCTTTGAATCTTCTTTATCATGCTAAGAGGAGCAGGAAAAAGCAAAAAATTTCAGAATTGCACCTTGCAATGCGGAGAAATTACTGTTTGTGCATTTACAATATTCATTGATTTTTGCCATTGAAAAACATCATGTTATTCATATACCAGAAATGTTTGAAGCTACTGACTGAATGAAAGGAGCTGGCATCTCACTCTCTTTGAATCTTCTTTATCATGCTAAGAGGAGCAGGAAAAAGCAAAAAATTTCAGAATTGCACCTTGCAATGCGGAGAAATTACTGTTTGTGCATTTACAATATTCATTGATTTTTGCCATTGAAAAACGTCCAGAAATGATTGAAGCTACTGACTGAATGAAAGGAGCTGGCATCTCACTCTCTTTGAATCTTGTTTATCATGCTAAGAGGAGCAGGAAAAAGCAAAAAATTTCAGAATTGCACCTTGCAATGCGGAGAAATTACTGTTTGTGCATTTACAATATTCATTGATTTTTGCCATTGAAAAACGTCCAGAAATGATTGAAGCTACTGACTGAATGAAAGGAGCTGGCATCTCACTCTCTTTGAATCTTCTTTATCATGCTAAGAGGAGCAGGAAAAAGCAAAAAATTTCAGAATTGCACCTTGCAATGCGGAGAAATTACTGTTTGTGCATTTACAATATTCATTGATTTTTGCCATTGAAAAACATCTTGTTATTCATATACCAGAAATGATTGAAGCTACTGACTGAATGAAAGGAGCTGGCATCTCACTCTCTTTGAATCTTCTTTATCATGCTAAGAGGAGCAGGAAAAAGCAAAAAATTTCAGAATTGCACCTTGCAATGCGGAGAAATTACTCTTTGTGCATTTACAATATTCATTGATTTTTGCCATTGAAAAACGTCCAGAAATGATTGAAGCTACTGACTGAATGAAAGGAGCTGGCATCTCACTCTCTTTGAATCTTCTTTATCATGCTAAGAGGAGCAGGAAAAAGCAAAAAATTTCAGAATTGCACCTTGCAATGCGGAGAAATTACTGTTTGTGCATTTACAATATTCATTGATTTTTGCCATTGAAAAACATCATGTTATTCATATACCAGAAATGTTTGAAGCTACTGACTGAATGAAAGGAGCTGGCATCTCACTCTCTTTGAATCTTCTTTATCATGCTAAGAGGAGCAGGAAAAAGCAAAAAATTTCAGAATTGCACCTTGCAATGCGGAGAAATTACTGTTTGTGCATTTACAATATTCATTGATTTTTGCCATTGAAAAACATCATGTTATTCAAATACCAGAAATGTTTGAAGCTACTGACTGAATGAAAGGAGCTGGCATCTCACTCTCTTTGAATCTTCTTTATCATGCTAAGAGGAGCAGGAAAAAGCAAAAAATTTCAGAATTGCACCTTGCAATGCGGAGAAATTACTGTTTGTGCATTTACAATATTCATTGATTTTTGCCATTGAAAAACGTCCAGAAATGATTGAAGCTACTGACTGAATGAAAGGAGCTGGCATCTCACTCTCTTTGAATCTTGTTTATCATGCTAAGAGGAGCAGGAAAAAGCAAAAAATTTCAGAATTGCACCTTGCAATGCGGAGAAATTACTGTTTGTGCATTTACAATATTCATTGATTTTTGCCATTGAAAAACGTCCAGAAATGATTGAAGCTACTGACTGAATGAAAGGAGCTGGCATCTCACTCTCTTTGAATCTTCTTTATCATGCTAAGAGGAGCAGGAAAAAGCAAAAAATTTCAGAATTGCACCTTGCAATGCGGAGAAATTACTGTTTGTGCATTTACAATATTCATTGATTTTTGCCATTGAAAAACATCATGTTATTCATATACCAGAAATGATTGAAGCTACTGACTGAATGAAAGGAGCTGGCATCTCACTCTCTTTGAATCTTCTTTATCATGCTAAGAGGAGCAGGAAAAAGCAAAAAATTTCAGAATTGCACCTTGCAATGCGGAGAAATTACTCTTTGTGCATTTACAATATTCATTGATTTTTGCCATTGAAAAACGTCCAGAAATGATTGAAGCTACTGACTGAATGAAAGGAGCTGGCATCTCACTCTCTTTGAATCTTCTTTATCATGCTAAGAGGAGCAGGAAAAAGCAAAAAATTTCAGAATTGCACCTTGCAATGCGGAGAAATTACTGTTTGTGCATTTACAATATTCATTGATTTTTGCCATTGAAAAACGTCCAGAAATGATTGAAGCTACTGACTGAATGAAAGGAGCTGGCATCTCACTCTGAATCTTCTTTATCATGCTAAGAGGAGCAGGAAAAAGCAAAAAATTTCAGAATTGCACCTTGCAATGCGGAGAAATTACTGTTTGTGCATTTACAATATTCATTGATTTTTACCATTGAAAAACGTTCAGAAATGATTGAAGCTACAGACTGAATGAAAGGAGCTGGCATCTCACTCTCTTTGAATCTTGTTTATCATGCTAAGAGGAGCAGGAAAAAGCAAAAAATTTCAGAATTGCACCTTGCAATGCGGAGAAATTACTGTTTGTGCATTTACAATATTCATTGATTTTTGCCATTGAAAAACGTCCAGAAATGATTGAAGCTACTGACTGAATGAAAGGAGCTGGCATCTCACTCTCTTTGAATCTTCTTTATCATGCTAAGAGGAGCAGGAAAAAGCAAAAAATTTCAAAATTGCACCTTGCAATGCGGAGAAATTACTGTTTGTGCATTTACAATATTCATTGATTTTTGCCATTGAAAAACATCATGTTATTCATATACCAGAAATGTTTGAAGCTACTGACTGAATGAAAGGAGCTGGCATCTCACTCTCTTTGAATCTTCTTTATCATGCTAAGAGGAGCAGGAAAAAGCAAAAAAATTCAGAATTGCACCTTGCAATGCGGAGAAATTACTGTTTGTGCATTTACAATATTCATTGATTTTTGCCATTGAAAAACATTATGTTATTCATATACCAGAAATGTTTGAAGCTACTGACTGAATGAAATGAGCTGGCATCTCACTCTCTTTGAATCTTCTTTATCATGCTAAGAGGAGCAGGAAAAAGCAAAAAATTTCAGAATTGCACCTTGCAATGCGGAGAAATTACTGTTTGTGCATTTACAATATTCATTGATTTTTGCCATTGAAAAACGTCCAGAAATGATTGAAGCTACTGACTGAATGAAAGGAGCTGGCATCTCATTCTCTTTGAATCTTGTTTATCATGCTAAGAGGAGCAGGAAAAAGCAAAAAATTTCAGAATTGCACCTTGCAATGCGGAGAAATTACTGTTTGTGCATTTACAATATTCATTGATTTTTGCCATTGAAAAACGTCCAGAAATGATTGAAGCTACTGACTGAATGAAAGGAGCTGGCATCTCACTCTCTTTGAATCTTCTTTATCATGCTAAGAGGAGCAGGAAAAAGCAAAAAATTTCAGAATTGCACCTTGCAATGCGGAGAAATTACTGTTTGTGCATTTACAATATTCATTGATTTTTGCCATTGAAAAACATCATGTTATTCATATACCAGAAATGTTTGAAGCTACTGACTGAATGAAAGGAGCTGGCATCTCACTCTCTTTGAATCTTCTTTATCATGCTAAGAGGAGCAGAAAAAAGCAAAAAATTTCAGAATTGCACCTTGCAATGCGGAGAAATTACTGTTTGTGCATTTACAATATTCATTGATTTTTGCCATTGAAAAACGTCCAGAAATGATTGAAGCTACTGACTGAATGAAAGGAGCTGGCATCTCACTCTCTTTGAATCTTGTTTATCATGCTAAGAGGAGCAGGAAAAAGCAAAAAATTTCAGAATTGCACCTTGCAATGCGGAGAAATTACTGTTTGTGCATTTACAATATTCATTGATTTTTGCCATTGAAAAACGTCCAGAAATGATTGAAGCTACTGACTGAATGAAAGGAGCTGGCATCTCACTCTCTTTGAATCTTCTTTATCATGCTTAGAGGAGCAGGAAAAAGCAAAAAATTTCAGAATTGCACCTTGCAATGCGGAGAAATTACTGTTTGTGCATTTACAATATTCATTGATTTTTGCCATTGAAAAACTTCATGTTATTCATATACCAGAAATGATTGAAGCTACTGACTGAATGAAAGGAGCTGGCATCTCACTCTCTTTGAATCTTCTTTATCATGCTAAGAGGAGCAGGAAAAAGCAAAAAATTTCAGAATTGCACCTTGCAATGCGGAGAAATTACTGTTTGTGCATTTACAATATTCATTGATTTTTGCCATTGAAAAACGTCCAGAAATGATTGAAGCTACTGACTGAATGAAAGGAGCTGGCATCTCACTCTCTTTGAATCTTCTTTATCATGCTAAGAGGAGCAGGAAAAAGCAAAAAATTTCAGAATTGCACCTTGCAATGCGGAGAAATTACTCTTTGTGCATTTACAATATTCAATGATTTTTGCCATTGAAAAACGTCCAGAAATGATTGAAGCTACTGACTGAATGAAAGGAGCTGGCATCTCACTCTCTTTGAATCTTTATCATGCTAAGAGGAGCAGGAAAAAGCAAAAAATTTCAGAATTGCACCTTGCAATGCGGAGAAATTACTGTTTGTGCATTTACAATATTCATTGATTTTTGCATTGAAAAACATCGTTATTCATATACCAGAAATGTTTGAAGCTACTGACAATGAAAGGAGCTGGCATCTCACTCTTTGAATCTTCTTTATCATGCTAGGAGGAGCAGGAAAAAGCAAAAAATTTCAGAATTGCACCTTGCAATGCGGAGAAATTACTCTTTGTGCATTTACAATATTCATTGATTTTTGCCATTGAAAAACGTCCAGAAATGATTGAAGCTACTGACTGAATGAAAGGAGCTGGCATCTCACTCTCTTTGAATCTTCTTTATCATGCTAAGAGGAGCAGGAAAAAGCAAAAAATTTCAGAATTGCACCTTGCAATGCGGAGAAATTACTGTTTGTGCATTTACAATATTCATTGATTTTTGCCATTGAAAAACGTCCAGAAATGATTGAAGCTACTGACTGAATGAAAGGAGCTGGCATCTCACTCTCTTTGAATCTTCTTTATCATGCTAAGAGGAGCAGGAAAAAGCAAAAAATTTCAGAATTGCACCTTGCAATGCGGAGAAATTACTGTTTGTGCATTTACAATATTCATTGATTTTTGCCATTGAAAAACGTCCAGAAATGATTGAAGCTACTGACTGAATGAAAGGAGCTGGCATCTCACTCTCTTTGAATCTTCTTTATCATGCTAAGAGGAGCAGGAAAAAGCAAAAAATTTCAGAATTGCACCTTGCAATGCGGAGAAATTACTGTTTGTGCATTTACAATATTCATTGATTTTTGCCGTTGAAAAACATCATGTTATTCATATACCAGAAATGTTTGAAGCTACTGACAATGAAAGGAGCTGGCATCTCACTCTTTGAATCTTCTTTATCATGCTAGGAGGAGCAGGAAAAAGCAAAAAATTTCAGAATTGCACCTTGCAATGCGGAGAAATTACTCTTTGTGCATTTACAATATTCATTGATTTTTGCCATTGAAAAACGTCCAGAAATGATTGAAGCTACTGACTGAATGAAAGGAGCTGGCATCTCACTCTCTTTGAATCTTCTTTATCATGCTAAGAGGAGCAGGAAAAAGCAAAAAATTTCAGAATTGCACCTTGCAATGCGGAGAAATTACTGTTTGTGCATTTACAATATTCATTGATTTTTGCCATTGAAAAACGTCCAGAAATGATTGAAGCTACTGACTGAATGAAAGGAGCTGGCATCTCACTCTCTTTGAATCTTCTTTATCATGCTAAGAGGAGCAGGAAAAAGCAAAAAATTTCAGAATTGCACCTTGCAATGCGGAGAAATTACTGTTTGTGCATTTACAATATTCATTGATTTTTGCCATTGAAAAACATCATGTTATTCATATACCAGAAATGTTTGAAGCTACTGACTGAATGAAAGGAGCTGGCATCTCACTCTCTTTGAATCTTCTTTATCATGCTAAGAGGAGCAGGAAAAAGCAAAAAATTTCAGAATTGCACCTTGCAATGCGGAGAAATTACTGTTTGTGCATTTACAATATTCATTGATTTTTGCCATTGAAAAACGTCCAGAAATGATTGAAGCTACTGACTGAATGAAAGGAGCTGGCATCTCACTCTCTTTGAATCTTGTTTATCATGCTAAGAGGAGCAGGAAAAAGCAAAAAATTTCAGAATTGCACCTTGCAATGCGGAGAAATTACTGTTTGTGCATTTACAATATTCATTGATTTTTGCCATTGAAAAACGTCCAGAAATGATTGAAGCTACTGACTGAATGAAAGGAGCTGGCATCTCACTCTCTTTGAATCTTCTTTATCATGCTAAGAGGAGCAGGAAAAAGCAAAAAATTTCAGAATTGCACCTTGCAATGCGGAGAAATTACTGTTTGTGCATTTACAATATTCATTGATTTTTGCCATTGAAAAACATCTTGTTATTCATATACCAGAAATGATTGAAGCTACTGACTGAATGAAAGGAGCTGGCATCTCACTCTCTTTGAATCTTCTTTATCATGCTAAGAGGAGCAGGAAAAAGCAAAAAATTTCAGAATTGCACCTTGCAATGCAGAGAAATTACTCTTTGTGCATTTACAATATTCATTGATTTTTGCCATTGAAAAACGTCCAGAAATGATTGAAGCTACTGACTGAATGAAAGGAGCTGGCATCTCACTCTCTTTGAATCTTCTTTATCATGCTAAGAGGAGCAGGAAAAAGCAAAAAATTTCAGAATTGCACCTTGCAATGCGGAGAAATTACTGTTTGTGCATTTACAATATTCATTGATTTTTGCCATTGAAAAACATCATGTTATTCATATACCAGAAATGTTTGAAGCTACTGACTGAATGAAAGGAGCTGGCATCTCACTCTCTTTGAATCTTCTTTATCATGCTAAGAGGAGCAGGAAAAAGCAAAAAATTTCAGAATTGCACCTTGCAATGCGGAGAAATTACTGTTTGTGCATTTACAATATTCATTGATTTTTGCCATTGAAAAACATCATGTTATTCATATACCAGAAATGTTTGAAGCTACTGACTGAATGAAAGGAGCTGGCATCTCACTCTCTTTGAATCTTCTTTATCATGCTAAGAGGAGCAGGAAAAAGCAAAAAATTTCAGAATTGCACCTTGCAATGCGGAGAAATTACTGTTTGTGCATTTACAATATTCATTGATTTTTGCCATTGAAAAACGTCCAGAAATGATTGAAGCTACTGACTGAATGAAAGGAGCTGGCATCTCACTCTCTTTGAATCTTGTTTATCATGCTAAGAGGAGCAGGAAAAAGCAAAAAATTTCAGAATTGCACCTTGCAATGCGGAGAAATTACTGTTTGTGCATTTACAATATTCATTGATTTTTGCCATTGAAAAACGTCCAGAAATGATTGAAGCTACTGACTGAATGAAAGGAGCTGGCATCTCACTCTCTTTGAATCTTCTTTATCATGCTAAGAGGAGCAGGAAAAAGCAAAAAATTTCAGAATTGCACCTTGCAATGCGGAGAAATTACTGTTTGTGCATTTACAATATTCATTGATTTTTGCCATTGAAAAACATCATGTTATTCATATACCAGAAATGATTGAAGCTACTGACTGAATGAAAGGAGCTGGCATCTCACTCTCTTTGAATCTTCTTTATCATGCTAAGAGGAGCAGGAAAAAGCAAAAAAATTCAGAATTGCACCTTGCAATGCGGAGAAATTACTGTTTGTGCATTTACAATATTCATTGATTTTTGCCATTGAAAAACATTATGTTATTCATATACCAGAAATGTTTGAAGCTACTGACTGAATGAAAGGAGCTGGCATCTCACTCTCTTTGAATCTTCTTTATCATGCTAAGAGGAGCAGGAAAAAGCAAAAAATTTCAGAATTGCACCTTGCAATGCGGAGAAATTACTGTTTGTGCATTTACAATATTCATTGATTTTTGCCATTGAAAAACGTCCAGAAATGATTGAAGCTACTGACTGAATGAAAGGAGCTGGCATCTCATTCTCTTTGAATCTTGTTTATCATGCTAAGAGGAGCAGGAAAAAGCAAAAAATTTCAGAATTGCACCTTGCAATGCGGAGAAATTACTGTTTGTGCATTTACAATATTCATTGATTTTTGCCATTGAAAAACGTCCAGAAATGATTGAAGCTACTGACTGAATGAAAGGAGCTGGCATCTCACTCTCTTTGAATCTTCTTTATCATGCTAAGAGGAGCAGGAAAAAGCAAAAAATTTCAGAATTGCACCTTGCAATGCGGAGAAATTACTGTTTGTGCATTTACAATATTCATTGATTTTTGCCATTGAAAAACATCATGTTATTCATATACCAGAAATGTTTGAAGCTACTGACTGAATGAAAGGAGCTGGCATCTCACTCTCTTTGAATCTTCTTTATCATGCTAAGAGGAGCAGAAAAAAGCAAAAAATTTCAGAATTGCACCTTGCAATGCGGAGAAATTACTGTTTGTGCATTTACAATATTCATTGATTTTTGCCATTGAAAAACGTCCAGAAATGATTGAAGCTACTGACTGAATGAAAGGAGCTGGCATCTCACTCTCTTTGAATCTTGTTTATCATGCTAAGAGGAGCAGGAAAAAGCAAAAAATTTCAGAATTGCACCTTGCAATGCGGAGAAATTACTGTTTGTGCATTTACAATATTCATTGATTTTTGCCATTGAAAAACGTCCAGAAATGATTGAAGCTACTGACTGAATGAAAGGAGCTGGCATCTCACTCTCTTTGAATCTTCTTTATCATGCTTAGAGGAGCAGGAAAAAGCAAAAAATTTCAGAATTGCACCTTGCAATGCGGAGAAATTACTGTTTGTGCATTTACAATATTCATTGATTTTTGCCATTGAAAAACTTCATGTTATTCATATACCAGAAATGATTGAAGCTACTGACTGAATGAAAGGAGCTGGCATCTCACTCTCTTTGAATCTTCTTTATCATGCTAAGAGGAGCAGGAAAAAGCAAAAAATTTCAGAATTGCACCTTGCAATGCGGAGAAATTACTGTTTGTGCATTTACAATATTCATTGATTTTTGCCATTGAAAAACGTCCAGAAATGATTGAAGCTACTGACTGAATGAAAGGAGCTGGCATCTCACTCTCTTTGAATCTTCTTTATCATGCTAAGAGGAGCAGGAAAAAGCAAAAAATTTCAGAATTGCACCTTGCAATGCGGAGAAATTACTCTTTGTGCATTTACAATATTCAATGATTTTTGCCATTGAAAAACGTCCAGAAATGATTGAAGCTACTGACTGAATGAAAGGAGCTGGCATCTCACTCTCTTTGAATCTTTATCATGCTAAGAGGAGCAGGAAAAAGCAAAAAATTTCAGAATTGCACCTTGCAATGCGGAGAAATTACTGTTTGTGCATTTACAATATTCATTGATTTTTGCATTGAAAAACATCGTTATTCATATACCAGAAATGTTTGAAGCTACTGACAATGAAAGGAGCTGGCATCTCACTCTTTGAATCTTCTTTATCATGCTAGGAGGAGCAGGAAAAAGCAAAAAATTTCAGAATTGCACCTTGCAATGCGGAGAAATTACTCTTTGTGCATTTACAATATTCATTGATTTTTGCCATTGAAAAACGTCCAGAAATGATTGAAGCTACTGACTGAATGAAAGGAGCTGGCATCTCACTCTCTTTGAATCTTCTTTATCATGCTAAGAGGAGCAGGAAAAAGCAAAAAATTTCAGAATTGCACCTTGCAATGCGGAGAAATTACTGTTTGTGCATTTACAATATTCATTGATTTTTGCCATTGAAAAACGTCCAGAAATGATTGAAGCTACTGACTGAATGAAAGGAGCTGGCATCTCACTCTCTTTGAATCTTCTTTATCATGCTAAGAGGAGCAGGAAAAAGCAAAAAATTTCAGAATTGCACCTTGCAATGCGGAGAAATTACTGTTTGTGCATTTACAATATTCATTGATTTTTGCCATTGAAAAACGTCCAGAAATGATTGAAGCTACTGACTGAATGAAAGGAGCTGGCATCTCACTCTCTTTGAATCTTCTTTATCATGCTAAGAGGAGCAGGAAAAAGCAAAAAATTTCAGAATTGCACCTTGCAATGCGGAGAAATTACTGTTTGTGCATTTACAATATTCATTGATTTTTGCCGTTGAAAAACATCATGTTATTCATATACCAGAAATGTTTGAAGCTACTGACAATGAAAGGAGCTGGCATCTCACTCTTTGAATCTTCTTTATCATGCTAGGAGGAGCAGGAAAAAGCAAAAAATTTCAGAATTGCACCTTGCAATGCGGAGAAATTACTCTTTGTGCATTTACAATATTCATTGATTTTTGCCATTGAAAAACGTCCAGAAATGATTGAAGCTACTGACTGAATGAAAGGAGCTGGCATCTCACTCTCTTTGAATCTTCTTTATCATGCTAAGAGGAGCAGGAAAAAGCAAAAAATTTCAGAATAGCACCTTGCAATGCGGAGAAATTACTGTTTGTGCATTTACAATATTCATTGATTTTTGCCATTGAAAAACGTCCAGAAATGATTGAAGCTACTGACTGAATGAAAGGAGCTGGCATCTCACTCTCTTTGAATCTTCTTTATCATGCTAAGAGGAGCAGGAAAAAGCAAAAAATTTCAGAATTGCACCTTGCAATGCGGAGAAATTACTGTTTGTGCATTTACAATATTCATTGATTTTTGCCATTGAAAAACATCATGTTATTCATATACCAGAAATGTTTGAAGCTACTGACTGAATGAAAGGAGCTGGCATCTCACTCTCTTTGAATCTTCTTTATCATGCTAAGAGGAGCAGGAAAAAGCAAAAAATTTCAGAATTGCACCTTGCAATGCGGAGAAATTACTGTTTGTGCATTTACAATATTCATTGATTTTTGCCATTGAAAAACGTCCAGAAATGATTGAAGCTACTGACTGAATGAAAGGAGCTGGCATCTCACTCTCTTTGAATCTTGTTTATCATGCTAAGAGGAGCAGGAAAAAGCAAAAAATTTCAGAATTGCACCTTGCAATGCGGAGAAATTACTGTTTGTGCATTTACAATATTCATTGATTTTTGCCATTGAAAAACGTCCAGAAATGATTGAAGCTACTGACTGAATGAAAGGAGCTGGCATCTCACTCTCTTTGAATCTTCTTTATCATGCTAAGAGGAGCAGGAAAAAGCAAAAAATTTCAGAATTGCACCTTGCAATGCGGAGAAATTACTGTTTGTGCATTTACAATATTCATTGATTTTTGCCATTGAAAAACATCTTGTTATTCATATACCAGAAATGTTTGAAGCTACTGACAATGAAAGGAGCTGGCATCTCACTCTTTGAATCTTCTTTATCATGCTAGGAGGAGCAGGAAAAAGCAAAAAATTTCAGAATTGCACCTTGCAATGCGGAGAAATTACTCTTTGTGCATTTACAATATTCATTGATTTTTGCCATTGAAAAACGTCCAGAAATGATTGAAGCTACTGACTGAATGAAAGGAGCTGGCATCTCACTCTCTTTGAATCTTCTTTATCATGCTAAGAGGAGCAGGAAAAAGCAAAAAATTTCAGAATAGCACCTTGCAATGCGGAGAAATTACTGTTTGTGCATTTACAATATTCATTGATTTTTGCCATTGAAAAACGTCCAGAAATGATTGAAGCTACTGACTGAATGAAAGGAGCTGGCATCTCACTCTCTTTGAATCTTCTTTATCATGCTAAGAGGAGCAGGAAAAAGCAAAAAATTTCAGAATTGCACCTTGCAATGCGGAGAAATTACTGTTTGTGCATTTACAATATTCATTGATTTTTGCCATTGAAAAACATCATGTTATTCATATACCAGAAATGTTTGAAGCTACTGACTGAATGAAAGGAGCTGGCATCTCACTCTCTTTGAATCTTCTTTATCATGCTAAGAGGAGCAGGAAAAAGCAAAAAATTTCAGAATTGCACCTTGCAATGCGGAGAAATTACTGTTTGTGCATTTACAATATTCATTGATTTTTGCCATTGAAAAACGTCCAGAAATGATTGAAGCTACTGACTGAATGAAAGGAGCTGGCATCTCACTCTCTTTGAATCTTGTTTATCATGCTAAGAGGAGCAGGAAAAAGCAAAAAATTTCAGAATTGCACCTTGCAATGCGGAGAAATTACTGTTTGTGCATTTACAATATTCATTGATTTTTGCCATTGAAAAACGTCCAGAAATGATTGAAGCTACTGACTGAATGAAAGGAGCTGGCATCTCACTCTCTTTGAATCTTCTTTATCATGCTAAGAGGAGCAGGAAAAAGCAAAAAATTTCAGAATTGCACCTTGCAATGCGGAGAAATTACTGTTTGTGCATTTACAATATTCATTGATTTTTGCCATTGAAAAACATCTTGTTATTCATATACCAGAAATGATTGAAGCTACTGACTGAATGAAAGGAGCTGGCATCTCACTCTCTTTGAATCTTCTTTATCATGCTAAGAGGAGCAGGAAAAAGCAAAAAATTTCAGAATTGCACCTTGCAATGCAGAGAAATTACTCTTTGTGCATTTACAATATTCATTGATTTTTGCCATTGAAAAACGTCCAGAAATGATTGAAGCTACTGACTGAATGAAAGGAGCTGGCATCTCACTCTCTTTGAATCTTCTTTATCATGCTAAGAGGAGCAGGAAAAAGCAAAAAATTTCAGAATTGCACCTTGCAATGCGGAGAAATTACTGTTTGTGCATTTACAATATTCATTGATTTTTGCCATTGAAAAACATCATGTTATTCATATACCAGAAATGTTTGAAGCTACTGACTGAATGAAAGGAGCTGGCATCTCACTCTCTTTGAATCTTCTTTATCATGCTAAGAGGAGCAGGAAAAAGCAAAAAATTTCAGAATTGCACCTTGCAATGCGGAGAAATTACTGTTTGTGCATTTACAATATTCATTGATTTTTGCCATTGAAAAACATCATGTTATTCATATACCAGAAATGTTTGAAGCTACTGACTGAATGAAAGGAGCTGGCATCTCACTCTCTTTGAATCTTCTTTATCATGCTAAGAGGAGCAGGAAAAAGCAAAAAATTTCAGAATTGCACCTTGCAATGCGGAGAAATTACTGTTTGTGCATTTACAATATTCATTGATTTTTGCCATTGAAAAACGTCCAGAAATGATTGAAGCTACTGACTGAATGAAAGGAGCTGGCATCTCACTCTCTTTGAATCTTGTTTATCATGCTAAGAGGAGCAGGAAAAAGCAAAAAATTTCAGAATTGCACCTTGCAATGCGGAGAAATTACTGTTTGTGCATTTACAATATTCATTGATTTTTGCCATTGAAAAACGTCCAGAAATGATTGAAGCTACTGACTGAATGAAAGGAGCTGGCATCTCACTCTCTTTGAATCTTCTTTATCATGCTAAGAGGAGCAGGAAAAAGCAAAAAATTTCAGAATTGCACCTTGCAATGCGGAGAAATTACTGTTTGTGCATTTACAATATTCATTGATTTTTGCCATTGAAAAACATCATGTTATTCATATACCAGAAATGATTGAAGCTACTGACTGAATGAAAGGAGCTGGCATCTCACTCTCTTTGAATCTTCTTTATCATGCTAAGAGGAGCAGGAAAAAGCAAAAAATTTCAGAATTGCACCTTGCAATGCGGAGAAATTACTCTTTGTGCATTTACAATATTCATTGATTTTTGCCATTGAAAAACGTCCAGAAATGATTGAAGCTACTGACTGAATGAAAGGAGCTGGCATCTCACTCTCTTTGAATCTTCTTTATCATGCTAAGAGGAGCAGGAAAAAGCAAAAAATTTCAGAATTGCACCTTGCAATGCGGAGAAATTACTGTTTGTGCATTTACAATATTCATTGATTTTTGCCATTGAAAAACGTCCAGAAATGATTGAAGCTACTGACTGAATGAAAGGAGCTGGCATCTCACTCTGAATCTTCTTTATCATGCTAAGAGGAGCAGGAAAAAGCAAAAAATTTCAGAATTGCACCTTGCAATGCGGAGAAATTACTGTTTGTGCATTTACAATATTCATTGATTTTTGCCATTGAAAAACATCATGTTATTCATATACCAGAAATGTTTGAAGCTACTGACTGAATGAAAGGAGCTGGCATCTCACTCTCTTTGAATCTTCTTTATCATGCTAAGAGGAGCAGGAAAAAGCAAAAAATTTCAGAATTGCACCTTGCAATGCGGAGAAATTACTGTTTGTGCATTTACAATATTCATTGATTTTTACCATTGAAAAACGTTCAGAAATGATTGAAGCTACTGACTGAATGAAAGGAGCTGGCATCTCACTCTCTTTGAATCTTGTTTATCATGCTAAGAGGAGCAGGAAAAAGCAAAAAATTTCAGAATTGCACCTTGCAATGCGGAGAAATTACTGTTTGTGCATTTACAATATTCATTGATTTTTGCCATTGAAAAACGTCCAGAAATGATTGAAGCTACTGACTGAATGAAAGGAGCTGGCATCTCACTCTCTTTGAATCTTCTTTATCATGCTAAGAGGAGCAGGAAAAAGCAAAAAATTTCAAAATTGCACCTTGCAATGCGGAGAAATTACTGTTTGTGCATTTACAATATTCATTGATTTTTGCCATTGAAAAACATCATGTTATTCATATACCAGAAATGTTTGAAGCTACTGACTGAATGAAAGGAGCTGGCATCTCACTCTCTTTGAATCTTCTTTATCATGCTAAGAGGAGCAGGAAAAAGCAAAAAAATTCAGAATTGCACCTTGCAATGCGGAGAAATTACTGTTTGTGCATTTACAATATTCATTGATTTTTGCCATTGAAAAACATTATTTTATTCATATACCAGAAATGTTTGAAGCTACTGACTGAATGAAAGGAGCTGGCATCTCACTCTCTTTGAATCTTCTTTATCATGCTAAGAGGAGCAGGAAAAAGCAAAAAATTTCAGAATTGCACCTTGCAATGCGGAGAAATTACTGTTTGTGCATTTACAATATTCATTGATTTTTGCCATTGAAAAACGTCCAGAAATGATTGAAGCTACTGACTGAATGAAAGGAGCTGGCATCTCATTCTCTTTGAATCTTGTTTATCATGCTAAGAGGAGCAGGAAAAAGCAAAAAATTTCAGAATTGCACCTTGCAATGCGGAGAAATTACTGTTTGTGCATTTACAATATTCATTGATTTTTGCCATTGAAAAACGTCCAGAAATGATTGAAGCTACTGACTGAATGAAAGGAGCTGGCATCTCACTCTCTTTGAATCTTCTTTATCATGCTAAGAGGAGCAGGAAAAAGCAAAAAATTTCAGAATTGCACCTTGCAATGCGGAGAAATTACTGTTTGTGCATTTACAATATTCATTGATTTTTGCCATTGAAAAACATCATGTTATTCATATACCAGAAATGTTTGAAGCTACTGACTGAATGAAAGGAGTTGGCATCTCACTCTCTTTGAATCTTCTTTATCATGCTAAGAGGAGCAGAAAAAAGCAAAAAATTTCAGAATTGCACCTTGCAATGCGGAGAAATTACTGTTTGTGCATTTACAATATTCATTGATTTTTGCCATTGAAAAATGTCCAGAAATGATTGAAGCTACTGACTGAATGAAAGGAGCTGGCATCTCACTCTGTTTGAATCTTGTTTATCATGCTAAGAGGAGCAGGAAAAAGCAAAAAATTTCAGAATTGCACCTTGCAATGCGGAGAAATTACTGTTTGTACATTTACAATATTCATTGATTTTTGCCATTGAAAAACGTCCAGAAATGATTGAAGCTACTGACTGAATGAAAGGAGCTGGCATCTCACTCTCTTTGAATCTTCTTTATCATGCTAAGAGGAGCATTAAAAAGCAAAAAATTTCAGAATTGCACCTTTCAATGCGGAGAAATTACTGTTTGTGCATTTACAATATTCATTGATTTTTGCCATTGAAAAATATCATGTTATTCATATACCAGAAATGTTTGAAGCTACTGACTGAATGAAAGGAGCTGGCATCTCACTCTGTTTGAATCTTGTTTATCATGCTAAGAGGAGCAGGAAAAAGCAAAAAATTTCAGAATTGCACCTTGCAATGCGGAGAAATTACTGTTTGTGCATTTACAATATTCATTGATTTTTGCCATTGAAAAACATCATGTTATTCATATACCAGAAATGTTTGAAGCTACTGACTGAATGAAAGGAGCTGGCATCTCACTCTGTTTGAATCTTGTTTATCATGCTAAGAGGAGCAGGAAAAAGCAAAAAATTTCAGAATTGCACCTTGCAATGCGGAGAAATTACTGTTTGTGCATTTACAATATTCATTGATTTTTGCCATTGAAAAACGTCCAGAAATGATTAAAGCTACTGACTGAATGAAAGGAGCTGGCATCTCACTCTCTTTGAATCTTGTTTATCATGCTAAGAGGAGCAGGAAAAAGCAAAAAATTTCAGAATTGCACCTTGCAATGCGGAGAAATTACTGTTTGTGCACTTACAATATTCATTGATTTTTGCCATTGAAAAACGTCCAGAAATGATTGAAGCTACTGACTGAATGAAAGGAGCTGGCATCTCACTCTCTTTGAATCTTCTTTATCATGCTAAGAGGAGCAGGAAAAAGCAAAAAATTTCAGAATTGCACCTTGCAATGCGGAGAAATTACTGTTTGTGCATTTACAATATTCATTGATTTTTGCCATTGAAAAACATCATGTTATTCATATACCAGAAATGATTGAAGCTACTGACTGAATGAAAGGAGCTGGCATCTCACTCTCTTTGAATCTTCTTTATCATGCTAAGAGGAGCAGGAAAAAGCAAAAAATTTCAGAATTGCACCTTGCAATGCGGAGAAATTACTCTGTGCATTTACAATATTCATTGATTTTTGCCATTGAAAAACGTCCAGAAATGATTGAAGCTACTGACTGAATGAAAGGAGCTGGCATCTCACTCTCTTTGAATCTTCTTTATCATGCTAAGAGGAGCAGGAAAAAGCAAAAAATTTCAGAATTGCACCTTGCAATGCGGAGAAATTACTGTTTGTGCATTTACAATATTCATTGATTTTTGCCATTGAAAAACGTCCAGAAATGATTGAAGCTACTGACTGAATGAAAGGAGCTGGCATCTCACTCTGAATCTTCTTTATCATGCTAAGAGGAGCAGGAAAAAGCAAAAAATTTCAGAATTGCACCTTGCAATGCGGAGAAATTACTGTTTGTGCATTTACAATATTCATTGATTTTTGCCATTGAAAAACATCATGTTATTCATATACCAGAAATGTTTGAAGCTACTGACTGAATGAAAGGAGCTGGCATCTCACTCTCTTTGAATCTTCTTTATCATGCTAAGAGGAGCAGGAAAAAGCAAAAAATTTCAGAATTGCACCTTGCAATGCGGAGAAATTACTGTTTGTGCATTTACAATATTCATTGATTTTTGCCATTGAAAAACGTTCAGAAATGATTGAAGCTACTGACTGAATGAAAGGAGCTGGCATCTCACTCTCTTTGAATCTTGTTTATCATGCTAAGAGGAGCAGGAAAAAGCAAAAAATTTCAGAATTGCACCTTGCAATGCGGAGAAATTACTGTTTGTGCATTTACAATATTCATTGATTTTTGCCATTGAAAAACGTCCAGAAATGATTGAAGCTACTGACTGAATGAAAGGAGCTGGCATCTCACTCTCTTTGAATCTTCTTTATCATGCTAAGAGGAGCAGGAAAAAGCAAAAAATTTCAAAATTGCACCTTGCAATGCGGAGAAATTACTGTTTGTGCATTTACAATATTCATTGATTTTTGCCATTGAAAAACATCATGTTATTCATATACCAGAAATGTTTGAAGCTACTGACTGAATGAAAGGAGCTGGCATCTCACTCTCTTTGAATCTTCTTTATCATGCTAAGAGGAGCAGGAAAAAGCAAAAAAATTCAGAATTGCACCTTGCAATGCGGAGAAATTACTGTTTGTGCATTTACAATATTCATTGATTTTTGCCATTGAAAAACATCATGTTATTCATATACCAGAAATGTTTGAAGCTACTGACTGAATGAAAGGAGCTGGCATCTCACTCTCTTTGAATCTTCTTTATCATGCTAAGAGGAGCAGGAAAAAGCAAAAAATTTCAGAATTGCACCTTGCAATGCGGAGAAATTACTGTTTGTGCATTTACAATATTCATTGATTTTTGCCATTGAAAAACGTCCAGAAATGATTGAAGCTACTGACTGAATGAAAGGAGCTGGCATCTCATTCTCTTTGAATCTTGTTTATCATGCTAAGAGGAGCAGGAAAAAGCAAAAAATTTCAGAATTGCACCTTGCAATGCGGAGAAATTACTGTTTGTGCATTTACAATATTCATTGATTTTTGCCATTGAAAAACGTCCAGAAATGATTGAAGCTACTGACTGAATGAAAGGAGCTGGCATCTCACTCTCTTTGAATCTTCTTTATCATGCTAAGAGGAGCAGGAAAAAGCAAAAAATTTCAGAATTGCACCTTGCAATGCATAGAAATTACTGTTTGTGCATTTACAATATTCATTGATTTTTGCCATTGAAAAACATCATGTTATTCATATACCAGAAATGTTTGAAGCTACTGACTGAATGAAAGGAGCTGGCATCTCACTCTCTTTGAATCTTCTTTATCATGCTAAGAGGAGCAGAAAAAAGCAAAAAATTTCAGAATTGCACCTTGCAATGCGGAGAAATTACTGTTTGTGCATTTACAATATTCATTGATTTTTGCCATTGAAAAATGTCCAGAAATGATTGAAGCTACTGACTGAATGAAAGGAGCTGGCATCTCACTCTGTTTGAATCTTGTTTATCATGCTAAGAGGAGCAGGAAAAAGCAAAAAATTTCAGAATTGCACCTTGCAATGCGGAGAAATTACTGTTTGTGCATTTACAATATTCATTGATTTTTGCCATTGAAAAACGTCCAGAAATGATTGAAGCTACTGACTGAATGAAAGGAGCTGGCATCTCACTCTCTTTGAATCTTCTTTATCATGCTAAGAGGAGCAGTAAAAAGCAAAAAATTTCAGAATTGCACCTTTCAATGCGGAGAAATTACTGTTTGTGCATTTACAATATTCATTGATTTTTGCCATTGAAAAATATCATGTTATTCATATACCAGAAATGTTTGAAGCTACTGACTGAATGAAAGGAGCTGGCATCTCACTCTCTTTGAATCTTCTTTATCATGCTAAGAGGAGCAGGAAAAAGCAAAAAATTTCAGAATTGCACCTTGCAATGCGGAGAAATTACTGTTTGTGCATTTACAATATTCATTGATTTTTGCCATTGAAAAACGTCCAGAAATGATTGAAGCTACTGACTGAATGAAAGGAGCTGGCATCTCACTCTCTTTGAATCTTGTTTATCATGCTAAGAGGAGCAGGAAAAAGCAAAAAATTTCAGAATTGCACCTTGCAATGCGGAGAAATTACTGTTTGTGCATTTACAATATTCATTGATTTTTGCCATTGAAAAACGTCCAGAAATGATTGAAGCTACTGACTGAATGAAAGGAGCTGGCATCTCACTCTCTTTGAATCTTCTTTATCATGCTAAGAGGAGCAGGAAAAAGCAAAAAATTTCAGAATTGCACCTTGCAATGCGGAGAAATTACTGTTTGTGCATTTACAATATTCATTGATTTTTGCCATTGAAAAACATCATGTTATTCATATACCAGAAATGTTTGAAGCTACTGACTGAATGAAAGGAGCTGGCATCTCACTCTCTTTGAATCTTCTTTATCATGCTGAGGAGCAGGAAAAAGCAAAAAATTTCAGAATTGCACCTTGCAATGCGGAGAAATTACTGTTTGTGCATTTACAATATTCATTGATTTTTGCCATTGAAAAACGTCCAGAAATGATTGAAGCTACTGACTGAATGAAAGGAGCTGGCATCTCACTCTCTTTGAATCTTGTTTATCATGCTAAGAGGAGCAGGAAAAAGCAAAAAATTTCAGAATTGCACCTTGCAATGCGGAGAAATTACTGTTTGTGCATTTACAATATTCATTGATTTTTGCCATTGAAAAACGTCCAGAAATGATTGAAGCTACTGACTGAATGAAAGGAGCTGGCATCTCACTCTCTTTGAATCTTCTTTATCATGCTTAGAGGAGCAGGAAAAAGCAAAAAATTTCAGAATTGCACCTTGCAATGCGGAGAAATTACTGTTTGTGCATTTACAATATTCATTGATTTTTGCCATTGAAAAACTTCATGTTATTCATATACCAGAAATGATTGAAGCTACTGACTGAATGAAAGGAGCTGGCATCTCACTCTCTTTGAATCTTCTTTATCATGCTAAGAGGAGCAGGAAAAAGCAAAAAATTTCAGAATTGCACCTTGCAATGCGGAGAAATTACTGTTTGTGCATTTACAATATTCATTGATTTTTGCCATTGAAAAACATCATGTTATTCATATACCAGAAATGTTTGAAGCTACTGACTGAATGAAAAGAGCTGGCATCTCACTCTCTTTGAATCTTCTTTATCATGCTAAGAGGAGCAGGAAAAAGCAAAAAATTTCAGAATTGCACCTTGCAATGCGGAGAAATTACTGTTTGTGCATTTACAATATTCATTGATTTTTGCCATTGAAAAACGTCCAGAAATGATTGAAGCTACTGACTGAATGAAAGGAGCTGGCATCTCACTCTCTTTGAATCTTGTTTATCATGCTAAGAGGAGCAGGAAAAAGCAAAAAATTTCAGAATTGCACCTTGCAATGCGGAGAAATTACTGTTTGTGCATTTACAATATTCATTGATTTTTGCCATTGAAAAACGTCCAAAAATGATTGAAGCTACTTACTGAATGAAAGGAGCTGGCATCTCACTCTCTTTGAATCTTCTTTATCATGCTAAGAGGAGCAGGAAAAAGCAAAAAATTTCAGAATTGCACCTTGCAATGCGGAGAAATTACTGTTTGTGCATTTACAATATTCATTGATTTTTGCCATTGAAAAACATCATGTTATTCATATACCAGAAATGTTTGAAGCTACTGACTGAATGAAAGGAGCTGGCATCTCACTCTCTTTGAATCTTCTTTATCATGCTAAGAGGAGCAGGAAAAAGCAAAAAATTTCAGAATTGCACCTTGCAATGCGGAGAAATTACTGTTTGTGCATTTACAATATTCATTGATTTTTGCCATTGAAAAACGTCCAGAAATGATTGAAGCTACTGACTGAATGAAAGGAGCTGGCATCTCACTCTCTTTGAATCTTCTTTATCATGCTAAGAGGAGCAGGAAAAAGCAAAAAAATTCAGAATTGCACCTTGCAATGCGGAGAAATTACTGTTTGTGCATTTACAATATTCATTGATTTTTGCCATTGAAAAACGTCCAGAAATGATTGAAGCTACTGACTGAATGAAAGGAGCTGGCATCTCACTCTCTTTGAATCTTCTTTATCATGCTAAGAGGAGCAGGAAAAAGCAAAAAATTTCAGAATTGCACCTTTCAATGCGGAGAAATTACTGTTTGTGCATTTACAATATTCATTGATTTTTGCCATTGAAAAATATCATGTTATTCATATACCAGAAATGTTTGAAGCTACTGACTGAATGAAAGGAGCTGGCATCTCACTCTCTTTGAATCTTGTTTATCATGCTAAGAGGAGCAGGAAAAAGCAAAAAATTTCAGAATTGCACCTTGCAATGCGGAGAAATTACTGTTTGTGCATTTACAATATTCATTGATTTTTGCCATTGAAAAACGTCCAGAAATGATTGAAGCTACTGACTGAATGAAAGGAGCTGGCATCTCACTCTCTTTGAATCTTCTTTATCATGCTAAGAGGAGCAGGAAAAAGCAAAAAATTTCAGAATTGCACCTTGCAATGCGGAGAAATTACTGTTTGTGCATTTACAATATTCATTGATTTTTGCCATTGAAAAACATCATGTTATTCATATACCAGAAATGATTGAAGCTACTGACTGAATGAAAGGAGCTGGCATCTCACTCTCTTTGAATCTTCTTTATCATGCTAAGAGGAGCAGGAAAAAGCAAAAAATTTCAGAATTGCACCTTGCAATGCGGAGAAATTACTCTGTGCATTTACAATATTCATTGATTTTTGCCATTGAAAAACGTCCAGAAATGATTGAAGCTACTGACTGAATGAAAGGAGCTGGCATCTCACTCTCTTTGAATCTTCTTTATCATGCTAAGAGGAGCAGGAAAAAGCAAAAAATTTCAGAATTGCACCTTGCAATGCGGAGAAATTACTGTTTGTGCATTTACAATATTCATTGATTTTTGCCATTGAAAAACGTCCAGAAATGATTGAAGCTACTGACTGAATGAAAGGAGCTGGCATCTCACTCTGAATCTTCTTTATCATGCTAAGAGGAGCAGGAAAAAGCAAAAAATTTCAGAATTGCACCTTGCAATGCGGAGAAATTACTGTTTGTGCATTTACAATATTCATTGATTTTTGCCATTGAAAAACATCATGTTATTCATATACCAGAAATGTTTGAAGCTACTGACTGAATGAAAGGAGCTGGCATCTCACTCTCTTTGAATCTTCTTTATCATGCTAAGAGGAGTAGGAAAAAGCAAAAAATTTCAGAATTGCACCTTGCAATGCGGAGAAATTACTGTTTGTGCATTTACAATATTCATTGATTTTTGCCATTGGAAAACTTTCAGAAATGATTGAAGCTACTGACTGAATGAAAGGAGCTGGCATCTCACTCTCTTTGAATCTTGTTTATCATGCTAAGAGGAGCAGGAAAAAGCAAAAAATTTCAGAATTGCACCTTGCAATGCGGAGAAATTACTGTTTGTGCATTTACAATATGCATTGATTTTTGCCATTGAAAAACGTCCAGAAATGATTGAAGCTACTGACTGAATGAAAGGAGCTGGCATCTCACTCTCTTTGAATCTTCTTTATCATGCTAAGAGGAGCAGGAAAAAGCAAAAAATTTCAAAATTGCACCTTGAAATGCGGAGAAATTACTGTTTGTGCATTTACAATATTCATTGATTTTTGCCATTGAAAAACATCATGTTATTCATATACCAGAAATGTTTGAAGCTACTGACTGAATGAAAGGAGCTGGCATCTCACTCTCTTTGAATCTTCTTTATCATGCTAAGAGGAGCAGGAAAAAGCAAAAAAATTCAGAATTGCACCTTGCAATGCGGAGAAATTACTGTTTGTGCATTTACAATATTCATTGATTTTTGCCATTGAAAAACATCATGTTATTCATATACCAGAAATGTTTGAAGCTACTGACTGAATGAAAGGAGCTGGCATCTCACTCTCTTTGAATCTTCTTTATCATGCTAAGAGGAGCAGGAAAAAGCAAAAAATTTCAGAATTGCACCTTGCAATGCGGAGAAATTACTGTTTGTGCATTTACAATATTCATTGATTTTTGCCATTGAAAAACGTCCAGAAATGATTGAAGCTACTGACTGAATGAAAGGAGCTGGCATCTCATTCTCTTTGAATCTTGTTTATCATGCTAAGAGGAGCAGGAAAAAGCAAAAAATTTCAGAATTGCACCTTGCAATGCGGAGAAATTACTGTTTGTGCATTTACAATATTCATTGATTTTTGCCATTGAAAAACGTCCAGAAATGATTGAAGCTACTGACTGAATGAAAGGAGCTGGCATCTCACTCTCTTTGAATCTTCTTTATCATGCTAAGAGGAGCAGGAAAAAGCAAAAAATTTCAGAATTGCACCTTGCAATGCGGAGAAATTACTGTTTGTGCATTTACAATATTCATTGATTTTTGCCATTGAAAAACATCATGTTATTCATATACCAGAAATGTTTGAAGCTACTGACTGAATGAAAGGAGCTGGCATCTCACTCTCTTTGAATCTTCTTTATCATGCTAAGAGGAGCAGAAAAAAGCAAAAAATTTCAGAATTGCACCTTGCAATGCGGAGAAATTACTGTTTGTGCATTTACAATATTCATTGATTTTTGCCATTGAAAAATGTCCAGAAATGATTGAAGCTACTGACTGAATGAAAGGAGCTGGCATCTCACTCTGTTTGAATCTTGTTTATCATGCTAAGAGGAGCAGGAAAAAGCAAAAAATTTCAGAATTGCACCTTGCAATGCGGAGAAATTACTGTTTGTGCATTTACAATATTCATTGATTTTTGCCATTGAAAAACGTCCAGAAATGATTGAAGCTACTGACTGAATGAAAGGAGCTGGCATCTCACTCTCTTTGAATCTTCTTTATCATGCTAAGAGGAGCAGGAAAAAGCAAAAAATTTCAGAATTGCACCTTTCAATGCGGAGAAATTACTGTTTGTGCATTTACAATATTCATTGATTTTTGCCATTGAAAAATATCATGTTATTCATATACCAGAAATGTTTGAAGCTACTGACTGAATGAAAGGAGCTGGCATCTCACTCTCTTTTAATCTTCTTTATCATGCTAAGAGGAGCAGTAAAAAGCAAAAAATTTCAGAATTGCACCTTGCAATGCGGAGAAATTACTGTTTGTGCATTTACAATATTCATTGATTTTTGCCATTGAAAAACGTCCAGAAATGATTGAAGCTACTGACTGAATGAAAGGAGCTGGCATCTCACTCTCTTTGAATCTTGTTTATCATGCTAAGAGGAGCAGGAAAAAGCAAAAAATTTCAGAATTGCACCTTGCAATGCGGAGAAATTACTGTTTGTGCATTTACAATATTCATTGATTTTTGCCATTGAAAAACGTCCAGAAATGATTGAAGCTACTGACTGAATGAAAGGAGCTGGCATCTCACTCTCTTTGAATCTTCTTTATCATGCTAAGAGGAGCAGGAAAAAGCAAAAAATTTCAGAATTGCACCTTGCAATGCGGAGAAATTACTGTTTGTGCATTTACAATATTCAGTGATTTTTGCCATTGAAAAACATCATGTTATTCATATACCAGAAATGTTTGAAGCTACTGACTGAATGAAAGGAGCTGGCATCTCACTCTCTTTGAATCTTCTTTATCATGCTGAGGAGCAGGAAAAAGCAAAAAATTTCAGAATTCCACCTTGCAATGCGGAGAAATTACTGTTTGTGCATTTACAATATTCATTGATTTTTGCCATTGAAAAACGTCCAGAAATGATTGAAGCTACTGACTGAATGAAAGGAGCTGGCATCTCACTCTCTTTGAATCTTGTTTATCATGCTAAGAGGAGCAGGAAAAAGCAAAAAATTTCAGAATTGCACCTTGCAATGCGGAGAAATTACTGTTTGTGCATTTACAATATTCATTGATTTTTGCCATTGAAAAACGTCCAGAAATGATTGAAGCTACTGACTGAATGAAAGGAGCTGGCATCTCACTCTCTTTGAATCTTCTTTATCATGCTTAGAGGAGCAGGAAAAAGCAAAAAATTTCAGAATTGCACCTTGCAATGCGGAGAAATTACTGTTTGTGCATTTACAATATTCATTGATTTTTGCCATTGAAAAACTTCATGTTATTCATATACCAGAAATGATTGAAGCTACTGACTGAATGAAAGGAGCTGGCATCTCACTCTCTTTGAATCTTCTTTATCATGCTAAGAGGAGCAGGAAAAAGCAAAAAATTTCAGAATTGCACCTTGCAATGCGGAGAAATTACTGTTTGTGCATTTACAATATTCATTGATTTTTGCCATTGAAAAACGTCCAGAAATGATTGAAGCTACTGACTGAATGAAAGGAGCTGGCATCTCACTCTCTTTGAATCTTCTTTATCATGCTAAGAGGAGCAGGAAAAAGCAAAAAATTTCAGAATTGCACCTTTCAATGCGGAGAAATTACTGTTTGTGCATTTACAATATTCATTGATTTTTGCCATTGAAAAACATCATGTTATTCATATACCAGAAATGTTTGAAGCTACTGACTGAATGAAAAGAGCTGGCATCTCACTCTCTTTGAATCTTCTTTATCATGCTAAGAGGAGCAGGAAAAAGCAAAAAATTTCAGAATTGCACCTTGCAATGCGGAGAAATTACTGTTTGTGCATTTACAATATTCATTGATTTTTGCCATTGAAAAACGTCCAGAAATGATTGAAGCTACTGACTGAATAAAAGGAGCTGGCATCTCACTCTCTTTGAATCTTGTTTATCATGCTAAGAGGAGCAGGAAAAAGCAAAAAATTTCAGAATTGCACCTTGCAATGCGGAGAAATTACTGTTTGTGCATTTACAATATTCATTGATTTTTGCCATTGAAAAACGTCCAGAAATGATTGAAGCTACTTACTGAATGAAAGGAGCTGGCATCTCACTCTCTTTGAATCTTCTTTATCATGCTAAGAGGAGCAGGAAAAAGCAAAAAATTTCAGAATTGCACCTTGCAATGCGGAGAAATTACTGTTTGTGCATTTACAATATTCATTGATTTTTGCCATTGAAAAACATCATGTTATTCATATACCAGAAATGTTTGAAGCTACTGACTGAATGAAAGGAGCTGGCATCTCACTCTCTTTGAATCTTCTTTATCATGCTAAGAGGAGCAGGAAAAAGCAAAAAATTTCAGAATTGCACCTTGCAATGCGGAGAAATTACTGTTTGTGCATTTACAATATTCATTGATTTTTGCCATTGAAAAACGTCCAGAAATGATTGAAGCTACTGACTGAATGAAAGGAGCTGGCATCTCACTCTCTTTGAATCTTCTTTATCATGCTAAGAGGAGCAGGAAAAAGCAAAAAATTTCAGAATTGCACCTTGCAATGCGGAGAAATTACTGTTTGTGCATTTACAATATTCATTGATTTTTGCCATTGAAAAACATCATGTTATTCATATACCAGAAATGTTTGAAGCTACTGACTGAATGAAAGGAGCTGGCATCTCACTCTCTTTGAATCTTCTTTATCATGCTAAGAGGAGCAGGAAAAAGCAAAAAATTTCAGAATTGCACCTTGCAATGCGGAGAAATTAGTTTGTGCATTTACAATATTCATTGATTTTTGCCATTGAAAAACGTCCAGAAATGATTGAAGCTACTGACTGAATGAAAGGAGCTGGCATCTCACTCTCTTTGAATCTTGTTTATCATGCTAAGAGGAGCAGGAAAAAGCAAAAAATTTCAGAATTGCACCTTGCAATGCGGAGAAATTACTGTTTGTGCATTTACAATATTCAATGATTTTTGCCATTGAAAAACGTCCAGAAATGATTGAAGCTACTGACTGAATGAAAGGAGCTGGCATCTCACTCTCTTTGAATCTTCTTTATCATGCTGAGGAGCAGGAAAAAGCAAAAAAATTCAGAATTGCACCTTGCAATGTGGAGAAATTACTGTTTGTGCATTTACAATATTCATTGATTTTTGCCATTGAAAAACATCATGTTATTCATATACCAGAAATGTTTGAAGCTACTGACTGAATGAAAGGAGCTGGCATCTCACTCTCTTTGAATCTTCTTTATCATGCTAAGAGGAGCAGGAAAAAGCAAAAAATTTCAGAATTGCACCTTGCAATGCGGAGAAATTACTCTTTGTGCATTTACAATATTCATTGATTTTTGCCATTGAAAAACGTCCAGAAATGATTGAAGCTACTGACTGAATGAAAGGAGCTGGCATCTCAATCTCTTTGAATCTTCTTTATCATGCTAAGAGGAGCAGGAAAAATCAAAAAATTTCAGAATTGCACCTTGCAATGCGGAGAAATTACTGTTTGTGCATTTACAATATTCATTGATTTGTGCCATTGAAAAACGTCCAGAAATGATTGAAGCTACTGACTGAATGAAAGGAGCTGGCATCTCACTCTCTTTGAATCTTGTTTATCATGCTAAGAGGAGCAGGAAAAAGCAAAAAATTTCAGAATTGCACCTTTCAATGCGGAGAAATGACTGTTTGTGCATTTACAATATTCATTGATTTTTGCCATTGAAAAATATCATGTTATTCATATACCAGAAATGTTTGAAGCTACTGACTGAATGAAAGGAGCTGGCATCTCACTCTCTTTGAATCTTCTTTATCATGCTAAGAGGAGCAGGAAAAAGCAAAAAATTTCAGAATTGCACCTTGCAATGCGGAGAAATTACTGTTTGTGCATTTACAATATTCATTGATTTTTGCCATTGAAAAACGTCCAGAAATGATTGAAGCTACTGACTGAATGAAAGGAGCTGGCATCTCACTCTCTTTGAATCTTGTTTATCATGCTAAGAGGAGCAGGAAAAAGCAAAAAATTTCAGAATTGCACCTTGCAATGCGGAGAAATTACTGTTTGTGCATTTACAATATTCATTGATTTTTGCCATTGAAAAACGTCCAGAAATGATTGAAGCTACTGACTGAATGAAAGGAGCTGGCGTCTCACTCTCTTTGAATCTTCTTTATCATGCTAAGAGGAGCAGGAAAAAGCAAAAAATTTCAGAATTGCACCTTGCAATGCGGAGAAATTACTGTTTGTGCATTTACAATATTCAGTGATTTTTGCCATTGAAAAACATCATGTTATTCATATACCAGAAATGTTTGAAGCTACTGACTGAATGAAAGGAGCTGGCATCTCACTCTCTTTGAATCTTGTTTATCATGCTAAGAGGAGCAGGAAAAAGCAAAAAATTTCAGAATTGCACCTTGCAATGCGGAGAAATTACTGTTTGTGCATTTACAATATTCATTGATTTTTGCCATTGAAAAACGTCCAGAAATGATTGAAGCTACTGACTGAATGAAAGGAGCTGGCATCTCACTCTCTTTGAATCTTCTTTATCATGCTTAGAGGAGCAGGAAAAAGCAAAAAATTTCAGAATTGCACCTTGCAATGCGGAGAAATTACTGTTTGTGCATTTACAATATTCATTGATTTTTGCCATTGAAAAACTTCATGTTATTCATATACCAGAAATGATTGAAGCTACTGACTGAATGAAAGGAGCTGGCATCTCACTCTCTTTGAATCTTCTTTATCATGCTAAGAGGAGCAGGAAAAAGCAAAAAATTTCAGAATTGCACCTTGCAATGCGGAGAAATTACTGTTTGTGCATTTACAATATTCATTGATTTTTGCCATTGAAAAACGTCCAGAAATGATTGAAGCTACTGACTGAATGAAAGGAGCTGGCATCTCACTCTCTTTGAATCTTCTTTATCATGCTAAGAGGAGCAGGAAAAGCAAAAAATTTCAGAATTGCACCTTTCAATGCGGAGAAATTACTGTTTGTGCATTTACAATATTCATTGATTTTTGCCATTGAAAAACATCATGTTATTCATATACCAGAAATGTTTGAAGCTACTGACTGAATGAAAAGAGCTGGCATCTCACTCTCTTTGAATCTTCTTTATCATGCTAAGAGGAGCAGGAAAAAGCAAAAAATTTCAGAATTGCACCATGCAATGCGGAGAAATTACTGTTTGTGCATTTACAATATTCATTGATTTTTGCCATTGAAAAACGTCCAGAAATGATTGAAGCTACTGACTGAATGAAAGGAGCTGGCATCTCACTCTCTTTGAATCTTGTTTATCATGCTAAGAGGAGCAGGAAAAAGCAAAAAATTTCAGAATTGCACCTTGCAATGCGGAGAAATTACTGTTTGTGCATTTACAATATTCATTGATTTTTGCCATTGAAAAACGTCCAGAAATGATTGAAGCTACTTACTGAATGAAAGGAGCTGGCATCTCACTCTCTTTGAATCTTCTTTATCATGCTAAGAGGAGCAGGAAAAAGCAAAAAATTTCAGAATTGCACCTTGCAATGCGGAGAAATTACTGTTTGTGCATTTACAATATTCATTGATTTTTGCCATTGAAAAACATCATGTTATTCATATACCAGAAATGTTTGAAGCTACTGACTGAATGAAAGGAGCTGGCATCTCACTCTCTTTGAATCTTCTTTATCATGCTAAGAGGAGCAGGAAAAAGCAAAAAATTTCAGAATTGCACCTTGCAATGCGGAGAAATTACTGTTTGTGCATTTACAATATTCATTGATTTTTGCCATTGAAAAACGTCCAGAAATGATTGAAGCTACTGACTGAATGAAAGGAGCTGGCATCTCACTCTCTTTGAATCTTCTTTATCATGCTAAGAGGAGCAGGAAAAAGCAAAAAATTTCAGAATTGCACCTTGCAATGCGGAGAAATTACTGTTTGTGCATTTACAATATTCATTGATTTTTGCCATTGAAAAACATCATGTTATTCATATACCAGAAATGTTTGAAGCTACTGACTGAATGAAAGGAGCTGGCATCTCACTCTCTTTGAATCTTCTTTATCATGCTAAGAGGAGCAGGAAAAAGCAAAAAATTTCAGAATTGCACCTTGCAATGCGGAGAAATTACTGTTTGTGCATTTACAATATTCAATGATTTTTGCCATTGAAAAACGTCCAGAAATGATTGAAGCTACTGACTGAATGAAAGGAGCTGGCATCTCACTCTCTTTGAATCTTCTTTATCATGCTGAGGAGCAGGAAAAAGCAAAAAATTTCAGAATTGCACCTTGCAATGCGGAGAAATTACTGTTTGTGCATTTACAATATTCATTGATTTTTGCCATTGAAAAACATCATGTTATTCATATACCAGAAATGTTTGAAGCTACTGACTGAATGAAAGGAGCTGGCATCTCACTCTCTTTGAATCTTCTTTATCATGCTAAGAGGAGCAGGAAAAAGCAAAAAATTTCAGAATTGCACCTTGCAATGCGGAGAAATTACTCTTTGTGCATTTACAATATTCATTGATTTTTGCCATTGAAAAACGTCCAGAAATGATTGAAGCTACTGACTGAATGAAAGGAGCTGGCATCTCAATCTCTTTGAATCTTCTTTATCATGCTAAGAGGAGCAGGAAAAAGCAAAAAATTTCAGAATTGCACCTTGCAATGCGGAGAAATTACTGTTTGTGCATTTACAATATTCATTGATTTTTGCCATTGAAAAACGTCCAGAAATGATTGAAGCTACTGACTGAATGAAAGGAGCTGGCATCTCACTCTCTTTGAATCTTCTTTATCATGCTAAGAGGAGCAGGAAAAAGCAAAACATTTCAGAATTGCACCTTGCAATGCGGAGAAATTACTGTTTGTGCATTTACAATATTCATTGATTTTTGCCATTGAAAAACATCATGTTATTCATATACCAGAAATGTTTGAAGCTACTGACTGAATGAAAGGAGCTGGCATCTCACTCTCTTTGAATCTTCTTTATCATGCTAAGAGGAGCAGGAAAAAGCAAAAAATTTCAGAATTGCACCTTGCAATGCGGAGAAATTACTCTTTGTGCATTTACAATATTCATTGATTTTTGCCATTGAAAAACGTCCAGAAATGATTGAAGCTACTGACTGAATGAAAGGAGCTGGCATCTCACTCTCTTTGAATCTTGTTTATCATGCTAAGAGGAGCAGGAAAAAGCAAAAAATTTCAGAATTGCACCTTGCAATGCGGAGAAATTACTCTTTGTGCATTTACAATATTCATTGATTTTTGCCATTGAAAAACGTCCAGAAATGATTGAAGCTACTGACTGAATGAAAGGAGCTGGCATCTCAATCTCTTTGAATCTTCTTTATCATGCTAAGAGGAGCAGGAAAAAGCAAAAAATTTCAGAATTGCACCTTGCAATGCGGAGAAATTACTGTTTGTGCATTTACAATATTCATTGATTTTTGCCATTGAAAAACGTCCAGAAATGATTGAAGCTACTGACTGAATGAAAGGAGCTGGCATCTCACTCTCTTTGAATCTTCTTTATCATGCTAAGAGGAGCAGGAAAAAGCAAAACATTTCAGAATTGCACCTTGCAATGCGGAGAAATTACTGTTTGTGCATTTACAATATTCATTGATTTTTGCCATTGAAAAACATCATGTTATTCATATACCAGAAATGTTTGAAGCTACTGACTGAATGAAAGGAGCTGGCATCTCACTCTCTTTGAATCTTCTTTATCATGCTAAGAGGAGCAGGAAAAAGCAAAAAATTTCAGAATTGCACCTTGCAATGCGGAGAAATTACTGATTGTGCATTTACAATATTCATTGATTTTTGCCATTGAAAAACGTCCAGAAATGATTGAAGCTACTGACTGAATGAAAGGAGCTGGCATCTCACTCTATTTGAATCTTGTTTATCATGCTAAGAGGAGCAGGAAAAAGCAAAAAATTTCAGAATTGCACCTTGCAATGCGGAGAAATTACTGTTTGTGCATTTACAATATTCATTGATTTTTGCCATTGAAAAACGTCCAGAAATGATTGAAGCTACTGACTGAATGAAAGGAGCTGGCATCTCACTCTCTTTGAATCTTCATTATCATGCTAAGAGGAGCAGGAAAAAGCAAAAAATTTCAGAATTGCACCTTGCAATCCGGAGAAATTACTGTTTGTGCATTTACAATATTCATTGATTTTTGCCATTGAAAAACATCATGTTATTCATATACCAGAAATGATTGAAGCTACTGACTGAATGAAAGGAGCTGGCATCTCACTCTCTTTGAATCTTCTTTATCATGCTAAGAGGAGCAGGAAAAAGCAAAAAATTTCAGAATTGCACCTTGCAATGCGGAGAAATTACTGTTTGTGCATTTACAATATTCAATGATTTTTGCCATTGAAAAACGTCCAGAAATGATTGAAGCTACTGACTGAATGAAAGGAGCTGGCATCTCACTCTCTTTGAATCTTCTTTATCATGCTAAGAGGAGCAGGAAAAAGCAAAAAATTTCAGAATTGCACCTTGCAATGTGGAGAAATTACTGTTTGTGCATTTACAATATTCATTGATTTTTGCCATTGAAAAACATGTTATTCATATACCAGAAATGTTTGAAGCTACTGACTGAATGAAAGGAGCTGGCATCTCACTCTCTTTGAATCTTCTTTATCATGCTAAGAGGAGCAGGAAAAAGCAAAAAATTTCAGAATTGCACCTTGCAATGCGGAGAAATTACTCTTTGTGCATTTACAATATTCATTGATTTTTGCCATTGAAAAACGTCCAGAAATGATTGAAGCTACTGACTGAATGAAAGGAGCTGGCATCTCACTCTCTTTGAATCTTCTTTATCATGCTAAGAGGAGCAGGAAAAAGCAAAAAATTTCAGAATTGCACCTTGCAATGCGGAGAAATTACTGTTTGTGCATTTACAATATTCATTGATTTTTGCCATTGAAAAACGTCCAGAAATGATTGAAGCTACTGACTGAATGAAAGGAGCTGGCATCTCACTCTCTTTGAATCTTCTTTATCATGCTAAGAGGAGCAGGAAAAAGCAAAAAATTTCAGAATTGCACCTTGCAATGCGGAGAAATTACTGTTTGTGCATTTACAATATTCATTGATTTTTGCCATTGAAAAACATCATGTTATTCATATACCAGAAATGTTTGAAGCTACTGACTGAATGAAAGGAGCTGGCATCTCACTCTCTTTGAATCTTCTTTATCATGCTAAGAGGAGCAGGAAAAAGCAAAAAATTTCAGAATTGCCCCTTGCAATGCGGAGAAATTACTGTTTGTGCATTTACAATATTCATTGATTTTTGCCATTGAAAAACGTCCAGAAATGATTGAAGCTACTGACTGAATGAAAGGAGCTGGCATCTCACTCTCTTTGAATCTTGTTTATCATGCTAAGAGGAGCAGGAAAAAGCAAAAAATTTCAGAATTGCACCTTGCAATGCGGAGAAATTACTGTTTGTGCATTTACAATATTCATTGATTTTTGCCATTGAAAAACGTCCAGAAATGATTGAAGCTACTGACTGAATGAAAGGAGCTGGCATCTCACTCTCTTTGAATCTTGTTTATCTTGCTAAGAGGAGCAGGAAAAAGCAAAAAATTTCAGAATTGCACCTTGCAATGCGGAGAAATTACTGTTTGTGCATTTACAATATTCATTGATTTTTGCCATTGAAAAACGTCCAGAAATGATTGAAGCTACTGACTGAATGAAAGGAGCTGGCATCTCACTCTCTTTGAATCTTGTTTATCTTGCTAAGAGGAGCAGGAAAAAGCAAAAAATTTCAGAATTGCACCTTGCAATGCGGAGAAATTACTGTTTGTGCATTTACAATATTCATTGATTTTTGCCATTGAAAAACGTCCAGAAATGATTGAAGCTACTGACTGAATGAAAGGAGCTGGCATCTCACTCTCTTTGAATCTTCTTTATCATGCTAAGAGGAGCAGGAAAAAGCAAAAAATTTCAGAATTGCACCTTGCAATGCGGAGAAATTACTGTTTGTGCATTTACAATATTCATTGATTTTTGCCATTGAAAAACATCATGTTATTCATATACCAGAAATGTTTGAAGCTACTGACTGAATGAAAGGAGCTGGCATCTCACTCTCTTTGAATCTTCTTTATCATGCTAAGAGGAGCAGAAAAAATCAAAAAATTTCAGAATTGCACCTTGCAATGCGGAGAAATTACTGATTGTGCATTTACAATATTCATTGATTTTTGCCATTGAAAAACGTCCAGAAATGATTGAAGCTACTGACTGAATGAAAGGAGCTGGCATCTCACTCTATTTGAATCTTGTTTATCATGCTAAGAGGAGCAGGAAAAACCAAAAAATTTCAGAATTGCACCTTGCAATGCGGAGAAATTACTGTTTGTGCATTTACAATATTCATTGATTTTTGCCATTGAAAAACGTCCAGAAATGATTGAAGCTACTGACTGAATGAAAGGAGCTGGCATCTCACTCTCTTTGAATCTTCATTATCATGCTAAGAGGAGCAGGAAAAAGCAAAAAATTTCAGAATTGCACCTTGCAATCCGGAGAAATTACTGTTTGTGCATTTACAATATTCATTGATTTTTGCCATTGAAAAACATCATGTTATTCATATACCAGAAATGATTGAAGCTACTGACTGAATGAAAGGAGCTGGCATCTCACTCTCTTTGAATCTTCTTTATCATGCTAAGAGGAGCAGGAAAAAGCAAAAAATTTCAGAATTGCACCTTGCAATGCGGAGAAATTACTGTTTGTGCATTTACAATATTCAATGATTTTTGCCATTGAAAAACGTCCAGAAATGATTGAAGCTACTGACTGAATGAAAGGAGCTGGCATCTCACTCTCTTTGAATCTTCTTTATCATGCTAAGAGGAGCAGGAAAAAGCAAAAAATTTCAGAATTGCACCTTGCAATGTGGAGAAATTACTGTTTGTGCATTTACAATATTCATTGATTTTTGCCATTGAAAAACATGTTATTCATATACCAGAAATGTTTGAAGCTACTGACTGAATGAAAGGAGCTGGCATCTCACTCTCTTTGAATCTTCTTTATCATGCTAAGAGGAGCAGGAAAAAGCAAAAAATTTCAGAATTGCACCTTGCAATGCGGAGAAATTACTCTTTGTGCATTTACAATATTCATTGATTTTTGCCATTGAAAAACGTCCAGAAATGATTGAAGCTACTGACTGAATGAAAGGAGCTGGCATCTCACTCTCTTTGAATCTTCTTTATCATGCTAAGAGGAGCAGGAAAAAGCAAAAAATTTCAGAATTGCACCTTGCAATGCGGAGAAATTACTGTTTGTGCATTTACAATATTCATTGATTTTTGCCATTGAAAAACGTCCAGAAATGATTGAAGCTACTGACTGAATGAAAGGAGCTGGCATCTCACTCTCTTTGAATCTTCTTTATCATGCTAAGAGGAGCAGGAAAAAGCAAAAAATTTCAGAATTGCACCTTGCAATGCGGAGAAATTACTGTTTGTGCATTTACAATATTCATTGATTTTTGCCATTGAAAAACATCATGTTATTCAAATACCAGAAATGTTTGAAGCTACTGACTGAATGAAAGGAGCTGGCATCTCACTCTCTTTGAATCTTCTTTATCATGCTAAGAGGAGCAGGAAAAAGCAAAAAATTTCAGAATTGCCCCTTGCAATGCGGAGAAATTACTGTTTGTGCATTTACAATATTCATTGATTTTTGCCATTGAAAAACGTCCAGAAATGATTGAAGCTACTGACTGAATGAAAGGAGCTGGCATCTCACTCTCTTTGAATCTTGTTTATCATGCTAAGAGGAGCAGGAAAAAGCAAAAAATTTCAGAATTGCACCTTGCAATGCGGAGAAATTACTGTTTGTGCATTTACAATATTCATTGATTTTTGCCATTGAAAAACGTCCAGAAATGATTGAAGCTACTGACTGAATGAAAGGAGCTGGCATCTCACTCTCTTTGAATCTTGTTTATCTTGCTAAGAGGAGCAGGAAAAAGCAAAAAATTTCAGAATTGCACCTTGCAATGCGGAGAAATTACTGTTTGTGCATTTACAATATTCATTGATTTTTGCCATTGAAAAACGTCCAGAAATGATTGAAGCTACTGACTGAATGAAAGGAGCTGGCATCTCACTCTCTTTGAATCTTGTTTATCTTGCTAAGAGGAGCAGGAAAAAGCAAAAAATTTCAGAATTGCACCTTGCAATGCGGAGAAATTACTGTTTGTGCATTTACAATATTCATTGATTTTTGCCATTGAAAAACGTCCAGAAATGATTGAAGCTACTGACTGAATGAAAGGAGCTGGCATCTCACTCTCTTTGAATCTTCTTTATCATGCTAAGAGGAGCAGGAAAAAGCAAAAAATTTCAGAATTGCACCTTGCAATGCGGAGAAATTACTGTTTGTGCATTTACAATATTCATTGATTTTTGCCATTGAAAAACATCATGTTATTCATATACCAGAAATGTTTGAAGCTACTGACTGAATGAAAGGAGCTGGCATCTCACTCTCTTTGAATCTTCTTTATCATGCTAAGAGGAGCAGAAAAAATCAAAAAATTTCAGAATTGCACCTTGCAATGCGGAGAAATTACTGTTTGTGCATTTACAATATTCATTGATTTTTGCCATTGAAAAACGTCCAGAAATGATTGAAGCTACTGACTGAATGAAAGGAGCTGGCATCTCACTCTGTTTGAATCTTGTTTATCATGCTAAGAGGAGCAGGAAAAAGCAAAAAATTTCAGAATTGCACCTTGCAATGCAGAGAAATTACTGTTTGTGCATTTACAATATTCATTGATTTTTGCCATTGAAAAACGTCCAGAAATGATTGAAGCTTCTGACTGAATGAAAGGAGCTGGCATCTCACTCTCTTTGAATCTTCTTTATCATGCTAAGAGGAGCAGGAAAAAGCAAAAAATTTCAGAATTGCACCTTTCAATGCGGAGAAATTACTGTTTGTGCATTTACAATATTCATTGATTTTTGCCATTGAAAAATATCATGTTATTCATATACCAGAAATGTTTGAAGCTACTGACTGAATGAAAGGAGCTGGCATCTCACTCTCTTTGAATCTTCTTTATCATGCTAAGAGGAGCAGGAAAAAGCAAAAAATTTCAGAATTGCACCTTGCAATGCGGAGAAATTACTGTTTGTGCATTTACAATATTCATTGATTTTTGCCATTGAAAAACGTCCAGAAATGATTGAAGCTACTGACTGAATGAAAGGAGCTGGCATCTCACTCTCTTTGAATCTTGTTTATCATGCTAAGAGGAGCAGGAAAAAGCAAAAAATTTCAGAATTGCACCTTGCAATGCGGAGAAATTACTGTTTGTGCATTTACAATATTCATTGATTTTTGCCATTGAAAAACGTCCAGAAATGATTGAAGCTACTGACTGAATGAAAGGAGCTGGCATCTCACTCTCTTTGAATCTTCTTTATCATGCAAAGAGGAGCAGGAAAAAGCAAAAAATTTCAGAATTGCACCTTGCAATGCGGAGAAATTACTGTTTGTGCATTTACAATATTCAGTGATTTTTGCCATTGAAAAACATCATGTTATTCATATACCAGAAATGTTTGAAGCTACAGACTGAATGAAAGGAGCTGGCATCTCACTCTCTTTGAATCTTCTTTATCATGCTAAGAGGAGCAGGAAAAAGCAAAAAATTTCAGAATTGCACCTTGCAATGCGGAGAAATTACTGTTTGTGCATTTACAATATTCATTGATTTTTGCCATTGAAAAACGTCCAGAAATGATTGAAGCTACTGACTGAATGAAAGGAGCTGGCATCTCACTATCTTTGAATCTTCTTTATCATGCTTAGAGGAGCAGGAAAAAGCAAAAAATTTCAGAATTGCACCTTGCAATGCGGAGAAATTACTGTTTGTGCATTTACAATATTCATTGATTTTTGCCATTGAAAAACTTCATGTTATTCATATACCAGAAATGATTGAAGCTACTGACTGAATGAAAGGAGCTGGCATCTCACTCTCTTTGAATCTTCTTTATCATGCTAAGAGGAGCAGGAAAAAGCAAAAAATTTCAGAATTGCACCTTGCAATGCGGAGAAATTACTGTTTGTGCATTTACAATATTCATTGATTTTTGCCATTGAAAAACGTCCAGAAATGATTGAAGCTACTGACTGAATGAAAGGAGCTGGCATCTCACTCTCTTTGAATATTCTTTATCATGCTAAGAGGAGCAGGAAAAAGGAAAAAATTTCAGAATTGCACCTTTCAATGCGGAGAAATTACTGTTTGTGCATTTACAATATTCATTGATTTTTGCCATTGAAAAACATCATGTTATTCATATACCAGAAATGTTTGAAGCTACTGACTGAATGAAAAGAGCTGGCATCTCCCTCTCTTTGAATCTTCTTTATCATGCTAAGAGGAGCAGGAAAAAGCAAAAAATTTCAGAATTGCACCTTGCAATGCGGAGAAATTACTGTTTGTGCATTTACAATATTCATTGATTTTTGCCATTGAAAAACGTCCAGAAATGATTGAAGCTACTGACTGAATGAAAGGAGCTGGCATCTCACTCTCTTTGAATCTTGTTTATCATGCTAAGAGGAGCAGGAAAAAGCAAAAAATTTCAGAATTGCACCTTGCAATGCGGAGAAATTACTGTTTGTGCATTTACAATATTCATTGATTTTTGCCATTGAAAAACGTCCAGAAATGATTGAAGCTACTGACTGAATGAAAGGAGCTGGCATCTCACTATCTTTGAATCTTCTTTATCATGCTTAGAGGAGCAGGAAAAAGCAAAAAATTTCAGAATTGCACCTTGCAATGCGGAGAAATTACTGTTTGTGCATTTACAATATTCATTGATTTTTGCCATTGAAAAACTTCATGTTATTCATATACCAGAAATGATTGAAGCTACTGACTGAATGAAAGGAGCTGGCATCTCACTCTCTTTGAATCTTCTTTATCATGCTAAGAGGAGCAGGAAAAAGCAAAAAATTTCAGAATTGCACCTTGCAATGCGGAGAAATTACTGTTTGTGCATTTACAATATTCATTGATTTTTGCCATTGAAAAACGTCCAGAAATGATTGAAGCTACTGACTGAATGAAAGGAGCTGGCATCTCACTCTCTTTGAATATTCTTTATCATGCTAAGAGGAGCAGGAAAAAGGAAAAAATTTCAGAATTGCACCTTTCAATGCGGAGAAATTACTGTTTGTGCATTTACAATATTCATTGATTTTTGCCATTGAAAAACATCATGTTATTCATATACCAGAAATGTTTGAAGCTACTGACTGAATGAAAAGAGCTGGCATCTCCCTCTCTTTGAATCTTCTTTATCATGCTAAGAGGAGCAGGAAAAAGCAAAAAATTTCAGAATTGCACCTTGCAATGCGGAGAAATTACTGTTTGTGCATTTACAATATTCATTGATTTTTGCCATTGAAAAACGTCCAGAAATGATTGAAGCTACTGACTGAATGAAAGGAGCTGGCATCTCACTCTCTTTGAATCTTGTTTATCATGCTAAGAGGAGCAGGAAAAAGCAAAAAATTTCAGAATTGCACCTTGCAATGCGGAGAAATTACTGTTTGTGCATTTACAATATTCATTGATTTTTGCCATTGAAAAACGTCCAGAAATGATTGAAGCTACTTACTGAATGAAAGGAGCTGGCATCTCACTCTCTTTGAATCTTCTTTATCATGCTAAGAGGAGCAGGAAAAAGCAAAAAATTTCAGAATTGCACCTTGCAATGCGGAGAAATTACTGTTTGTGCATTTACAATATTCATAGATTTTTGCCATTGAAAAACATCATGTTATTCATATACCAGAAATGTTTGAAGCTACTGACTGAATGAAAGGAGCTGGCATCTCACTCTCTTTGAATCTTCTTTATCATGCTAAGAGGAGCAGGAAAAAGCAAAAAATTTCAGAATTGCACCTTGCAATGCGGAGAAATTACTGTTTGTGCATTTACAATATTCATTGATTTTTGCCATTGAAAAACGTCCAGAAATGATTGAAGCTACTGACTGAATGAAAGGAGCTGGCATCTCACTCTCTTTGAATCTTCTTTATCATGCTAAGAGGAGCAGGAAAAAGCAAAAAATTTCAGAATTGCACCTTGCAATGCGGAGAAATTACTGTTTGTGCATTTACAATATTCATTGATTTTTGCCATTGAAAAACATCATGTTATTCATATACCAGAAATGTTTGAAGCTACTGACTGAATGAAAGGAGCTGGCATCTCACTCTCTTTGAATCTTCTTTATCATGCTAAGAGGAGCAGGAAAAAGCAAAAAATTTCAGAATTGCACCTTGCAATGCGGAGAAATTAGTTTGTGCATTTACAATATTCATTGATTTTTGCCATTGAAAAACGTCCAGAAATGATTGAAGCTACTGACTGAATGAAAGGAGCTGGCATCTCACTCTCTTTGAATCTTGTTTATCATGCTAAGAGGAGCAGGAAAAAGCAAAAAATTTCAGAATTGCACCTTGCAATGCGGAGAAATTACTGTTTGTGCATTTACAATATTCAATGATTTTTGCCATTGAAAAACGTCAAGAAATGATTGAAGCTACTGACTGAATGAAAGGAGCTGGCATCTCACTCTCTTTGAATCTTCTTTATCATGCTGAGGAGCAGGAAAAAGCAAAAAATTTCAGAATTGCACCTTGCAATGCGGAGAAATTACTGTTTGTGCATTTACAATATTCATTGATTTTTGCCATTGAAAAACATCATGTTATTCATATACCAGAAATGTTTGAAGCTACTGACTGAATGAAAGGAGCTGGCATCTCACTCTCTTTGAATCTTCTTTATCATGCTAAGAGGAGCAGGAAAAAGCAAAAAATTTCAGAATTGCACCTTGCAATGCGGAGAAATTACTCTTTGTGCATTTACAATATTCATTGATTTTTGCCATTGAAAAACGTCCAGAAATGATTGAAGCTACTGACTGAATGAAAGGAGCTGGCATCTCAATCTCTTTGAATCTTCTTTATCATGCTAAGAGGAGCAGGAAAAAGCAAAAAATTTCAGAATTGCACCTTGCAATGCGGAGAAATTACTGTTTGTGCATTTACAATATTCATTGATTTTTGCCATTGAAAAACGTCCAGAAATGATTGAAGCTACTGACTGAATGAAAGGAGCTGGCATCTCACTCTCTTTGAATCTTCTTTATCATGCTAAGAGGAGCAGGAAAAAGCAAAACATTTCAGAATTGCACCTTGCAATGCGGAGAAATTACTGTTTGTGCATTTACAATATTCATTGATTTTTGCCATTGAAAAACATCATGTTATTCATATACCAGAAATGTTTGAAGCTACTGACTGAATGAAAGGAGCTGGCATCTCACTCTCTTTGAATCTTCTTTATCATGCTAAGAGGAGCAGGAAAAAGCAAAAAATTTCAGAATTGCACCTTGCAATGCGGAGAAATTACTCTTTGTGCATTTACAATATTCATTGATTTTTGCCATTGAAAAACGTCCAGAAATGATTGAAGCTACTGACTGAATGAAAGGAGCTGGCATCTCACTCTCTTTGAATCTTGTTTATCATGCTAAGAGGAGCAGGAAAAAGCAAAAAATTTCAGAATTGCACCTTGCAATGCGGAGAAATTACTCTTTGTGCATTTACAATATTCATTGATTTTTGCCATTCTAAAACGTCCAGAAATGATTGAAGCTACTGACTGAATGAAAGGAGCTGGCATCTCACTCTCTTTGAATCTTGTTTATCATGCTAAGAGGAGCAGGAAAAAGCAAAAAATTTCAGAATTGCACCTTGCAATGCGGAGAAATTACTCTTTGTGCATTTACAATATTCATTGATTTTTGCCATTGAAAAACGTCCAGAAATGATTGAAGCTACTGACTGAATGAAAGGAGCTGGCATCTCAATCTCTTTGAATCTTCTTTATCATGCTAAGAGGAGCAGGAAAAAGCAAAAAATTTCAGAATTGCACCTTGCAATGCGGAGAAATTACTGTTTGTGCATTTACAATATTCATTGATTTTTGCCATTGAAAAACGTCCAGAAATGATTGAAGCTACTGACTGAATGAAAGGAGCTGGCATCTCACTCTCTTTGAATCTTCTTTATCATGCTAAGAGGAGCAGGAAAAAGCAAAACATTTCAGAATTGCACCTTGCAATGCGGAGAAATTACTGTTTGTGCATTTACAATATTCATTGATTTTTGCCATTGACAAACCATGTTATTCATATACCAGAAATGTTTGAAGCTACTGACTGAATGAAAGGAGCTGGCATCTCACTCTCTTTGAATCTTCTTTATCATGCTAAGAGGAGCAGGAAAAAGCAAAAAATTTCAGAATTGCACCTTGCAATGCGGAGAAATTACTGATTGTGCATTTACAATATTCATTGATTTTTGCCATTGAAAAACGTCCAGAAATGATTGAAGCTACTGACTGAATGAAAGGAGCTGGCATCTCACTCTCTTTGAATCTTGTTTATCATGCTAAGAGGAGCAGGAAAAAGCAAAAAATTTCAGAATTGCACCTTGCAATGCGGAGAAATTACTGTTTGTGCATTTACAATATTCATTGATTTTTGCCATTGAAAAACGTCCAGAAATGATTGAAGCTACTGACTGAATGAAAGGAGCTGGCATCTCACTCTCTTTGAATCTTCTTTATCATGCTAAGAGGAGCAGGAAAAAGCAAAAAATTTCAGAATTGCACCTTGCAATCCGGAGAAATTACTGTTTGTGCATTTACAATATTCATTGATTTTTGCCATTGAAAAACATCATGTTATTCATATACCAGAAATGATTGAAGCTACTGACTGAATGAAAGGAGCTGGCATCTCACTCTCTTTGAATCTTCTTTATCATGCTAAGAGGAGCAGGAAAAAGCAAAAAATTTCAGAATTGCACTTTGCAATGCGGAGAAATTACTCTTTGTGCATTTACAATATTCATTGATTTTTGCCATTGAAAAACGACCAGAAATGATTGAAGCTACTGACTGAATGAAAGGAGCTGGCATCTCACTCTCTTTGAATCTTCTTTATCATGCTAAGAGGAGCAGGAAAAAGCAAAAAATTTCAGAATTGCACCTTGCAATGCGGAGAAATTACTGTTTGTGCATTTACAATATTCATTGATTTTTGCCATTGAAAAACGTCCAGAAATGATTGAAGCTACTGACTGAATGAAAGGAGCTGGCATCTCACTCTCTTTGAATCTTCTTTATCATGCTAAGAGGAGCAGGAAAAAGCAAAAAATTTCAGAATTGCACCTTGCAATGCGGAGAAATTACTGTTTGTGCATTTACAATATTCATTGATTTTTGCCATTGAAAAACATCATGTTATTCATATACCAGAAATGTTTGAAGCTACTGACTGAATGAAAGGAGCTGGCATCTCACTCTCTTTGAATCTTCTTTATCATGCTAAGAGGAGCAGGAAAAAGCAAAAAATTTCAGAATTGCACCTTGCAATGCGGAGAAATTACTGTTTGTGCATTTACAATATTCATTGATTTTTGCCATTGAAAAACGTCCAGAAATGATTGAAGCTACTGACTGAATGAAAGGAGCTGGCATCTCACTCTCTTTGAATCTTGTTTATCATGCTAAGAGGAGCAGGAAAAAGCAAAAAATTTCAGAATTGCACCTTGCAATGCGGAGAAATTACTGTTTGTGCATTTACAATATTCATTGATTTTTGCCATTGAAAAACGTCCAGAAATGATTGAAGCTACTGACTGAATGAAAGGAGCTGGCATCTCACTCTCTTTGAATCTTCTTTATCATGCTAAGAGGAGCAGGAAAAAGCAAAAAATTTCAGAACTGCACCTTGCAATGCGGAGAAATTACTGTTTGTGCATTTACAATATTCATTGATTTTTGCCATTGAAAAACATCATGTTATTCATATACCAGAAATGTTTGAAGCTACTGACTGAATGAAAGGAGCTGGCATCTCACTCTCTTTGAATCTTCTTTATCATGCTAAGAGGAGCAGGAAAAAGCAAAAAATTTCAGAATTGCACCTTGCAATGCGGAGAAATTACTGTTTGTGCATTTACAATATTCATTGATTTTTGCCATTGAAAAACGTCCAGAAATGATTGAAGCTACTGACTGAATGAAAGGAGCTGGCATCTCACTCTCTTTGAATCTTCTTTATCATGCTAAGAGGAGCAGGAAAAAGCAAAAAATTTCAGAATTGCACCTTGCAATGCGGAGAAATTACTGTTTGTGCATTTACAATATTCATTGATTTTTGCCATTGAAAAACATCATGTTATTCATATACCAGAAATGTTTGAAGCTACTGACTGAATGAAAGGAGCTGGCATCTCACTCTCTTTGAATCTTCTTTATCATGCTAAGAGGAGCAGGAAAAAGCAAAAAATTTCAGAATTGCACCTTGCAATGCGGAGAAATTAGTTTGTGCATTTACAATATTCATTGATTTTTGCCATTGAAAAACGTCCAGAAATGATTGAAGCTACTGACTGAATGAAAGGAGCTGGCATCTCACTCTCTTTGAATCTTGTTTATCATGCTAAGAGGAGCAGGAAAAAGCAAAAAATTTCAGAATTGCACCTTGCAATGCGGAGAAATTACTGTTTGTGCATTTACAATATTCAATGATTTTTGCCATTGAAAAACGTCCAGAAATGATTGAAGCTACTGACTGAATGAAAGGAGCTGGCATCTCACTCTCTTTGAATCTTCTTTATCATGCTGAGGAGCAGGAAAAAGCAAAAAAATTCAGAATTGCACCTTGCAATGTGGAGAAATTACTGTTTGTGCATTTACAATATTCATTGATTTTTGCCATTGAAAAACATCATGTTATTCATTTACCAGAAATGTTTGAAGCTACTGACTGAATGAAAGGAGCTGGCATCTCACTCTCTTTGAATCTTCTTTATCATGCTAAGAGGAGCAGGAAAAAGCAAAAAATTTCAGAATTGCACCTTGCAATGCGGAGAAATTACTCTTTGTGCATTTACAATATTCATTGATTTTTGCCATTGAAAAACGTCCAGAAATGATTGAAGCTACTGACTGAATGAAAGGAGCTGGCATCTCAATCTCTTTGAATCTTCTTTATCATGCTAAGAGGAGCAGGAAAAATCAAAAAATTTCAGAATTGCACCTTGCAATGCGGAGAAATTACTGTTTGTGCATTTACAATATTCATTGATTTTTGCCATTGAAAAATGTCCAGAAATGATTGAAGCTACTGACTGAATGAAAGGAGCTGGCATCTCACTCTCTTTGAATCTTCTTTATCATGCTAAGAGGAGCAGGAAAAAGCAAAAAATTTCAGAATTGCACCTTTCAATGCGGAGAAATTACTGTTTGTGCATTTACAATATTCATTGATTTTTGCCATTGAAAAATATCATGTTATTCATATACCAGAAATGTTTGAAGCTACTGACTGAATGAAAGGAGCTGGCATCTCACTCTCTTTGAATCTTCTTTATCATGCTAAGAGGAGCAGGAAAAAGCAAAAAATTTCAGAATTGCACCTTGCAATGCGGAGAAATTACTGTTTGTGCATTTACAATATTCATTGATTTTTGCCATTGAAAAACGTCCAGAAATGATTGAAGCTACTGACTGAATGAAAGGAGCTGGCATCTCACTCTCTTTGAATCTTGTTTATCATGCTAAGAGGAGCAGGAAAAAGCAAAAAATTTCAGAATTGCACCTTGCAATGCGGAGAAATTACTGTTTGTGCATTTACAATATTCATTGATTTTTGCCATTGAAAAACGTCCAGAAATGATTGAAGCTACTGACTGAATGAAAGGAGCTGGCATCTCACTCTCTTTGAATCTTCTTTATCATGCTAAGAGGAGCAGGAAAAAGCAAAAAATTTCAGAATTGCACCTTGCAATGCGGAGAAATTACTGTTTGTGCATTTACAATATTCAGTGATTTTTGCCATTGAAAAACATCATGTTATTCATATACCAGAAATGTTTGAAGCTACTGACTGAATGAAAGGAGCTGGCATCTCATTCTCTTTGAATCTTCTTTATCATGCTGAGGAGCAGGAAAAAGCAAAAAATTTCAGAATTGCACCTTGCAATGCGGAGAAATTACTGTTTGTGCATTTACAATATTCATTGATTTTTGCCATTGAAAAACGTCCAGAAATGATTGAAGCTACTGACTGAATGAAAGGAGCTGGCATCTCACTCTCTTTGAATCTTGTTTATCATGCTAAGAGGAGCAGGAAAAAGCAAAAAATTTCAGAATTGCACCTTGCAATGCGGAGAAATTACTGTTTGTGCATTTACAATATTCATTGATTTTTGCCATTGAAAAACGTCCAGAAATGATTGAAGCTACTGACTGAATGAAAGGAGCTGGCATCTCACTCTCTTTGAATCTTCTTTATCATGCTTAGAGGAGCAGGAAAAAGCAAAAAATTTCAGAATTGCACCTTGCAATGCGGAGAAATTACTGTTTGTGCATTTACAATATTCATTGATTTTTGCCATTGAAAAACTTCATGTTATTCATATACCAGAAATGATTGAAGCTACTGACTGAATGAAAGGAGCTGGCATCTCACTCTCTTTGAATCTTCTTTATCATGCTAAGAGGAGCAGGAAAAAGCAAAAAATTTCAGAATTGCACCTTGCAATGCGGAGAAATTACTGTTTGTGCATTTACAATATTCATTGATTTTTGCCATTGAAAAACGTCCAGAAATGATTGAAGCTACTGACTGAATGAAAGGAGCTGGCATCTCACTCTCTTTGAATCTTCTTTATCATGCTAAGAGGAGCAGGAAAAAGCAAAAAATTTCAGAATTGCACCTTTCAATGCGGAGAAATTACTGTTTGTGCATTTACAATATTCATTGATTTTTGCCATTGAAAAACATCATGTTATTCATATACCAGAAATGTTTGAAGCTACTGACTGAATGAAAAGAGCTGGCATCTCACTCTCTTTGAATCTTCTTTATCATGCTAAGAGGAGCAGGAAAAAGCAAAAAATTTCAGAATTGCACCATGCAATGCGGAGAAATTACTGTTTGTGCATTTACAATATTCATTGATTTTTGCCATTGAAAAACGTCCAGAAATGATTGAAGCTACTGACTGAATGAAAGGAGCTGGCATCTCACTCTCTTTGAATCTTGTTTATCATGCTAAGAGGAGCAGGAAAAAGCAAAAAATTTCAGAATTGCACCTTGCAATGCGGAGAAATTACTGTTTGTGCATTTACAATATTCATTGATTTTTGCCATTGAAAAACGTCCAGAAATGATTGAAGCTACTTACTGAATGAAAGGAGCTGGCATCTCACTCTCTTTGAATCTTCTTTATCATGCTAAGAGGAGCAGGAAAAAGCAAAAAATTTCAGAATTGCACCTTGCAATGCGGAGAAATTACTGTTTGTGCATTTACAATATTCATTGATTTTTGCCATTGAAAAACATCATGTTATTCATATACCAGAAATGTTTGAAGCTACTGACTGAATGAAAGGAGCTGGCATCTCACTCTCTTTGAATCTTCTTTATCATGCTAAGAGGAGCAGGAAAAAGCAAAAAATTTCAGAATTGCACCTTGCAATGCGGAGAAATTACTGTTTGTGCATTTACAATATTCATTGATTTTTGCCATTGAAAAACGTCCAGAAATGATTGAAGCTACTGACTGAATGAAAGGAGCTGGCATCTCACTCTCTTTGAATCTTCTTTATCATGCTAAGAGGAGCAGGAAAAAGCAAAAAATTTCAGAATTGCACCTTTCAATGCGGAGAAATTACTGTTTGTGCATTTACAATATTCATTGATTTTTGCCATTGAAAAACATCATGTTATTCATATACCAGAAATGTTTGAAGCTACTGACTGAATGAAAGGAGCTGGCATCTCACTCTCTTTGAATCTTCTTTATCATGCTAAGAGGAGCAGGAAAAAGCAAAAAATTTCAGAATTGCACCTTGCAATGCGGAGAAATTACTGTTTGTGCATTTACAATATTCAATGATTTTTGCCATTGAAAAACGTCCAGAAATGATTGAAGCTACTGACTGAATGAAAGGAGCTGGCATCTCACTCTCTTTGAATCTTCTTTATCATGCTGAGGAGCAGGAAAAAGCAAAAAATTTCAGAATTGCACCTTGCAATGCGGAGAAATTACTGTTTGTGCATTTACAATATTCATTGATTTTTGCCATTGAAAAACATCATGTTATTCATATACCAGAAATGTTTGAAGCTACTGACTGAATGAAAGGAGCTGGCATCTCACTCTCTTTGAATCTTCTTTATCATGCTAAGAGGAGCAGGAAAAAGCAAAAAATTTCAGAATTGCACCTTGCAATGCGGAGAAATTACTCTTTGTGCATTTACAATATTCATTGATTTTTGCCATTGAAAAACGTCCAGAAATGATTGAAGCTACTGACTGAATGAAAGGAGCTGGCATCTCAATCTCTTTGAATCTTCTTTATCATGCTAAGAGGAGCAGGAAAAAGCAAAAAATTTCAGAATTGCACCTTGCAATGCGGAGAAATTACTGTTTGTGCATTTACAATATTCATTGATTTTTGCCATTGAAAAACGTCCAGAAATGATTGAAGCTACTGACTGAATGAAAGGAGCTGGCATCTCACTCTCTTTGAATCTTCTTTATCATGCTAAGAGGAGCAGGAAAAAGCAAAACATTTCAGAATTGCACCTTGCAATGCGGAGAAATTACTCTTTGTGCATTTACAATATTCATTGATTTTTGCCATTGAAAAACGTCCAGAAATGATTGAAGCTACTGACTGAATGAAAGGAGCTGGCATCTCAATCTCTTTGAATCTTCTTTATCATGCTAAGAGGAGCAGGAAAAAGCAAAAAATTTCAGAATTGCACCTTGCAATGCGGAGAAATTACTGTTTGTGCATTTACAATATTCATTGATTTTTGCCATTGAAAAACGTCCAGAAATGATTGAAGCTACTGACTGAATGAAAGGAGCTGGCATCTCACTCTCTTTGAATCTTCTTTATCATGCTAAGAGGAGCAGGAAAAAGCAAAACATTTCAGAATTGCACCTTGCAATGCGGAGAAATTACTGTTTGTGCATTTACAATATTCATTGATTTTTGCCATTGAAAAACATCATGTTATTCATATACCAGAAATGTTTGAAGCTACTGACTGAATGAAAGGAGCTGGCATCTCACTCTCTTTGAATCTTCTTTATCATGCTAAGAGGAGCAGGAAAAAGCAAAAAATTTCAGAATTGCACCTTGCAATGCGGAGAAATTACTGATTGTGCATTTACAATATTCATTGATTTTTGCCATTGAAAAACGTCCAGAAATGATTGAAGCTACTGACTGAATGAAAGGAGCTGGCATCTCACTCTCTTTGAATCTTCTTTATCATGCTAAGAGGAGCAGGAAAAAGCAAAAAATTTCAGAATTGCACCTTGCAATGCGGAGAAATTACTGTTTGTGCATTTACAATATTCATTGATTTTTGCCATTGAAAAACGTCCAGAAATGATTGAAGCTACTGACTGAATGAAAGGAGCTGGCATCTCACTCTCTTTGAATCTTCATTATCATGCTAAGAGGAGCAGGAAAAAGCAAAAAATTTCAGAATTGCACCTTGCAATCCGGAGAAATTACTGTTTGTGCATTTACAATATTCATTGATTTTTGCCATTGAAAAACATCATGTTATTCATATACCAGAAATGATTGAAGCTACTGACTGAATGAAAGGAGCTGGCATCTCACTCTCTTTGAATCTTCTTTATCATGCTAAGAGGAGCAGGAAAAAGCAAAAAATTTCAGAATTGCACCTTGCAATGCGGAGAAATTACTGTTTGTGCATTTACAATATTCAATGATTTTTGCCATTGAAAAACGTCCAGAAATGATTGAAGCTACTGACTGAATGAAAGGAGCTGGCATCTCACTCTCTTTGAATCTTCTTTATCATGCTAAGAGGAGCAGGAAAAAGCAAAAAATTTCAGAATTGCACCTTGCAATGTGGAGAAATTACTGTTTGTGCATTTACAATATTCATTGATTTTTGCCATTGAAAAACATGTTATTCATATACCAGAAATGTTTGAAGCTACTGACTGAATGAAAGGAGCTGGCATCTCACTCTCTTTGAATCTTCTTTATCATGCTAAGAGGAGCAGGAAAAAGCAAAAAATTTCAGAATTGCACCTTGCAATGCGGAGAAATTACTCTTTGTGCATTTACAATATTCATTGATTTTTGCCATTGAAAAACGTCCAGAAATGATTGAAGCTACTGACTGAATGAAAGGAGCTGGCATCTCACTCTCTTTGAATCTTCTTTATCATGCTAAGAGGAGCAGGAAAAAGCAAAAAATTTCAGAATTGCACCTTGCAATGCGGAGAAATTACTGTTTGTGCGTTTACAATATTCATTGATTTTTGCCATTGAAAAACGTCCAGAAATGATTGAAGCTACTGACTGAATGAAAGGAGCTGGCATCTCACTCTCTTTGAATCTTCTTTATCATGCTAAGAGGAGCAGGAAAAAGCAAAAAATTTCAGAATTGCACCTTGCAATGCGGAGAAATTACTGTTTGTGCATTTACAATATTCATTGATTTTTGCCATTGAAAAACATCATGTTATTCATATACCAGAAATGTTTGAAGCTACTGACTGAATGAAAGGAGCTGGCATCTCACTCTCTTTGAATCTTCTTTATCATGCTAAGAGGAGCAGGAAAAAGCAAAAAATTTCAGAATTGCCCCTTGCAATGGGAAAAAATTACTGTTTGTGCATTTACAATATTCATTGATTTTTGCCATTGAAAAACGTCCAGAAATGATTGAAGCTACTGACTGAATGAAAGGAGCTGGCATCTCACTCTCTTTGAATCTTGTTTATCATGCTAAGAGGAGCAGGAAAAAGCAAAAAATTTCAGAATTGCACCTTGCAATGCGGAGAAATTACTGTTTGTGCATTTACAATATTCATTGATTTTTGCCATTGAAAAACGTCCAGAAATGATTGAAGCTACTGACTGAATGAAAGGAGCTGGCATCTCACTCTCTTTGAATCTTGTTTATCTTGCTAAGAGGAGCAGGAAAAAGCAAAAAATTTCAGAATTGCACCTTGCAATGCGGAGAAATTACTGTTTGTGCATTTACAATATTCATTGATTTTTGCCATTGAAAAACGTCCAGAAATGATTGAAGCTACTGACTGAATGAAAGGAGCTGGCATCTCACTCTCTTTGAATCTTGTTTATCTTGCTAAGAGGAGCAGGAAAAAGCAAAAAATTTCAGAATTGCACCTTGCAATGCGGAGAAATTACTGTTTGTGCATTTACAATATTCATTGATTTTTGCCATTGAAAAACGTCCAGAAATGATTGAAGCTACTGACTGAATGAAAGGAGCTGGCATCTCACTCTCTTTGAATCTTCTTTATCATGCTAAGAGGAGCAGGAAAAAGCAAAAAATTTCAGAATTGCACCTTGCAATGCGGAGAAATTACTGTTTGTGCATTTACAATATTCATTGATTTTTGCCATTGAAAAACATCATGTTATTCATATACCAGAAATGTTTGAAGCTACTGACTGAATGAAAGGAGCTGGCATCTCACTCTCTTTGAATCTTCTTTATCATGCTAAGAGGAGCAGAAAAAAGCAAAAAATTTCAGAATTGCACCTTGCAATGCGGAGAAATTACTGTTTGTGCATTTACAATATTCATTGATTTTTGCCATTGAAAAACGTCCAGAAATGATTGAAGCTACTGACTGAATGAAAGGAGCTGGCATCTCACTCTGTTTGAATCTTGTTTATCATGCTAAGAGGAGCAGGAAAAAGCAAAAAATTTCGGAATTGCACCTTGCAATGCAGAGAAATTACTGTTTGTGCATTTACAATATTCATTGATTTTTGCCATTGAAAAACGTCCAGAAATGATTGAAGCTACTGACTGAATGAAAGGAGCTGGCATCTCACTCTCTTTGAATCTTCTTTATCATGCTAAGAGGAGCAGGAAAAAGCAAAAAATTTCAGAATTGCACCTTTCAATGCGGAGAAATTACTGTTTGTGCATTTACAATATTCATTGATTTTTGCCATTGAAAAATATCATGTTATTCATATACCAGAAATGTTTGAAGCTACTGACTGAATGAAAGGAGCTGGCATCTCACTCTCTTTGAATCTTCTTTATCATGCTAAGAGGAGCAGGAAAAAGCAAAAAATTTCAGAATTGCACCTTGCAATGCGGAGAAATTACTGTTTGTGCATTTACAATATTCATTGATTTTTGCCATTGAAAAACGTCCAGAAATGATTGAAGCTACTGACTGAATGAAAGGAGCTGGCATCTCACTCTCTTTGAATCTTGTTTATCATGCTAAAAGGAGCAGGAAAAAGCAAAAAATTTCAGAATTGCACCTTGCAATGCGGAGAAATTACTGTTTGTGCATTTACAATATTCATTGATTTTTGCCATTGAAAAACGTCCAGAAATGATTGAAGCTACTGACTGAATGAAAGGAGCTGGCATCTCACTCTCTTTGAATCTTCTTTATCATGCAAAGAGGAGCAGGAAAAAGCAAAAAATTTCAGAATTGCACCTTGCAATGCGGAGAAATTACTGTTTGTGCATTTACAATATTCAGTGATTTTTGCCATTGAAAAACATCATGTTATTCATATACCAGAAATGTTTGAAGCTACTGACTGAATGAAAGGAGCTGGCATCTCACTCTCTTTGAATCTTCTTTAGCATGCTAAGAGGAGCAGGAAAAAGCAAAAAATTTCAGAATTGCACCTTGCAATGCGGAGAAATTACTGTTTGTGCATTTACAATATTCATTGATTTTTGCCATTGAAAAACGTCCAGAAATGATTGAAGCTACTGACTGAATGAAAGGAGCTGGCATCTCACTCTCTTTGAATCTTGTTTATCATGCTAAGAGGAGCAGGAAAAAGCAAAAAATTTCAGAATTGCACCTTGCAATGCGGAGAAATTACTGTTTGTGCATTTACAATATTCATTGATTTTTGCCATTGAAAAACGTCCAGAAATGATTGAAGCTACTGACTGAATGAAAGGAGCTGGCATCTCACTATCTTTGAATCTTCTTTATCATGCTTAGAGGAGCAGGAAAAAGCAAAAAATTTCAGAATTGCACCTTGCAATGCGGAGAAATTACTGTTTGTGCATTTACAATATTCATTGATTTTTGCCATTGAAAAACTTCATGTTATTCATATACCAGAAATGATTGAAGCTACTGACTGAATGAAAGGAGCTGGCATCTCACTCTCTTTGAATCTTCTTTATCATGCTAAGAGGAGCAGGAAAAAGCAAAAAATTTCAGAATTGCACCTTGCAATGCGGAGAAATTACTGTTTGTGCATTTACAATATTCATTGATTTTTGCCATTGAAAAACGTCCAGAAATGATTGAAGCTACTGACTGAATGAAAGGAGCTGGCATCTCACTCTCTTTGAATCTTCTTTATCATGCTAAGAGGAGCAGGAAAAAGGAAAAAATTTCAGAATTGCACCTTTCAATGCGGAGAAATTACTGTTTGTGCATTTACAATATTCATTGATTTTTGCCATTGAAAAACATCATGTTATTCATATACCAGAAATGTTTGAAGCTACTGACTGAATGAAAAGAGCTGGCATCTCCCTCTCTTTGAATCTTCTTTATCATGCTAAGAGGAGCAGGAAAAAGCAAAAAATTTCAGAATTGCACCTTGCAATGCGGAGAAATTACTGTTTGTGCATTTACAATATTCATTGATTTTTGCCATTGAAAAACGTCCAGAAATGATTGAAGCTACTGACTGAATGAAAGGAGCTGGCATCTCACTCTCTTTGAATCTTGTTTATCATGCTAAGAGGAGCAGGAAAAAGCAAAAAATTTCAGAATTGCACCTTGCAATGCGGAGAAATTACTGTTTGTGCATTTACAATATTCATTGATTTTTGCCATTGAAAAACGTCCAGAAATGATTGAAGCTACTTACTGAATGAAAGGAGCTGGCATCTCACTCTCTTTGAATCTTCTTTATCATGCTAAGAGGAGCAGGAAAAAGCAAAAAATTTCAGAATTGCACCTTGCAATGCGGAGAAATTACTGTTTGTGCATTTACAATATTCATTGATTTTTGCCATTGAAAAACATCATGTTATTCATATACCAGAAATGTTTGAAGCTACTGACTGAATGAAAGGAGCTGGCATCTCACTCTCTTTGAATCTTCTTTATCATGCTAAGAGGAGCAGGAAAAAGCAAAAAATTTCAGAATTGCACCTTGCAATGCGGAGAAATTACTGTTTGTGCATTTACAATGTTCATTGATTTTTGCCATTGAAAAACGTCCAGAAATGATTGAAGCTACTGACTGAATGAAAGGAGCTGGCATCTCACTCTCTTTGAATCTTCTTTATCATGCTAAGAGGAGCAGGAAAAAGCAAAAAATTTCAGAATTGCACCTTGCAATGCGGAGAAATTACTGTTTGTGCATTTACAATATTCATTGATTTTTGCCATTGAAAAACATCATGTTATTCATATACCAGAAATGTTTGAAGCTACTGACTGAATGAAAGGAGCTGGCATCTCACTCTCTTTGAATCTTCTTTATCATGCTAAGAGGAGCAGGAAAAAGCAAAAAATTTCAGAATTGCACCTTGCAATGCGGAGAAATTAGTTTGTGCATTTACAATATTCATTGATTTTTGCCATTGAAAAACGTCCAGAAATGATTGAAGCTACTGACTGAATGAAAGGAGCTGGCATCTCACTCTCTTTGAATCTTGTTTATCATGCTAAGAGGAGCAGGAAAAAGCAAAAAATTTCAGAATTGCACCTTGCAATGCGGAGAAATTACTGTTTGTGCATTTACAATATTCAATGATTTTTGCCATTGAAAAACGTCCAGAAATGATTGAAGCTACTGACTGAATGAAAGGAGCTGGCATCTCACTCTCTTTGAATCTTCTTTATCATGCTGAGGAGCAGGAAAAAGCAAAAAATTTCAGAATTGCACCTTGCAATGCGGAGAAATTACTGTTTGTGCATTTACAATATTCATTGATTTTTGCCATTGAAAAACATCATGTTATTCATATACCAGAAATGTTTGAAGCTACTGACTGAATGAAAGGAGCTGGCATCTCACTCTCTTTGAATCTTCTTTATCATGCTAAGAGGAGCAGGAAAAAGCAAAAAATTTCAGAATTGCACCTTGCAATGCGGAGAAATTACTCTTTGTGCATTTACAATATTCATTGATTTTTGCCATTGAAAAACGTCCAGAAATGATTGAAGCTACTGACTGAATGAAAGGAGCTGGCATCTCAATCTCTTTGAATCTTCTTTATCATGCTATGAGGAGCAGGCAAAAGCAAAAAATTTCAGAATTGCACCTTGCAATGCGGAGAAATTACTGTTTGTGCATTTACAATATTCATTGATTTTTGCCATTGAAAAACGTCCAGAAATGATTGAAGCTACTGACTGAATGAAAGGAGCTGGCATCTCACTCTCTTTGAATCTTCTTTATCATGCTAAGAGGAGCAGGAAAAAGCAAAACATTTCAGAATTGCACCTTGCAATGCGGAGAAATTACTGTTTGTGCATTTACAATATTCATTGATTTTTGCCATTGAAAAACATCATGTTATTCATATACCAGAAATGTTTGAAGCTACTGACTGAATGAAAGGAGCTGGCATCTCACTCTCTTTGAATCTTCTTTATCATGCTAAGAGGAGCAGGAAAAAGCAAAAAATTTCAGAATTGCACCTTGCAATGCGGAGAAATTACTCTTTGTGCATTTACAATATTCATTGATTTTTGCCATTGAAAAACGTCCAGAAATGATTGAAGCTACTGACTGAATGAAAGGAGCTGGCATCTCACTCTCTTTGAATCTTGTTTATCATGCTAAGAGGAGCAGGAAAAAGCAAAAAATTTCAGAATTGCAAATTGCAATGCGGAGAAATTACTCTTTGTGCATTTACAATATTCATTGATTTTTGCCATTCTAAAACGTCCAGAAATGATTGAAGCTACTGACTGAATGAAAGGAGCTGGCATCTCACTCTCTTTGAATCTTGTTTATCATGCTAAGAGGAGCAGGAAAAAGCAAAAAATTTCAGAATTGCACCTTGCAATGCGGAGAAATTACTCTTTGTGCATTTACAATATTCATTGATTTTTGCCATTGAAAAACGTCCAGAAATGATTGAAGCTACTGACTGAATGAAAGGAGCTGGCATCTCAATCTCTTTGAATCTTCTTTATCATGCTAAGAGGAGCAGGAAAAAGCAAAAAATTTCAGAATTGCACCTTGCAATGCGGAGAAATTACTGTTTGTGCATTTACAATATTCATTGATTTTTGCCATTGAAAAACGTCCAGAAATGATTGAAGCTACTGACTGAATGAAAGGAGCTGGCATCTCACTCTCTTTGAATCTTCTTTATCATGCTAAGAGGAGCAGGAAAAAGCAAAACATTTCAGAATTGCACCTTGCAATGCGGAGAAATTACTGTTTGTGCATTTACAATATTCATTGATTTTTGCCATTGACAAACATCATGTTATTCATATACCAGAAATGTTTGAAGCTACTGACTGAATGAAAGGAGCTGGCATCTCACTCTCTTTGAATCTTCTTTATCATGCTAAGAGGAGCAGGAAAAAGCAAAAAATTTCAGAATTGCACCTTGCAATGCGGAGAAATTACTGATTGTGCATTTACAATATTCATTGATTTTTGCCATTGAAAAACGTCCAGAAATGATTGAAGCTACTGACTGAATGAAAGGAGCTGGCATCTCACTCTCTTTGAATCTTGTTTATCATGCTAAGAGGAGCAGGAAAAAGCAAAAAATTTCAGAATTGCACCTTGCAATGCGGAGAAATTACTGTTTGTGCATTTACAATATTCATTGATTTTTGCCATTGAAAAACGTCCAGAAATGATTGAAGCTACTGACTGAATGAAAGGAGCTGGCATCTCACTCTCTTTGAATCTTCTTTATCATGCTAAGAGGAGCAGGAAAAAGCAAAAAATTTCAGAATTGCACCTTGCAATCCGGAGAAATTACTGTTTGTGCATTTACAATATTCATTGATTTTTGCCATTGAAAAACATCATGTTATTCATATACCAGAAATGATTGAAGCTACTGACTGAATGAAAGGAGCTGGCATCTCACTCTCTTTGAATCTTCTTTATCATGCTAAGAGGAGCAGGAAAAAGCAAAAAATTTCAGAATTGCACTTTGCAATGCGGAGAAATTACTCTTTGTGCATTTACAATATTCATTGATTTTTGCCATTGAAAAATGACCAGAAATGATTGAAGCTACTGACTGAATGAAAGGAGCTGGCATCTCACTCTCTTTGAATCTTCTTTATCATGCTAAGAGGAGCAGGAAAAAGCAAAAAATTTCAGAATTGCACCTTGCAATGCGGAGAAATTACTGTTTGTGCATTTACAATATTCATTGATTTTTGCCATTGAAAAACGTCCAGAAATGATTGAAGCTACTGACTGAATGAAAGGAGCTGGCATCTCACTCTCTTTGAATCTTCTTTATCATGCTAAGAGGAGCAGGAAAAAGCAAAAAATTTCAGAATTGCACCTTGCAATGCGGAGAAATTACTGTTTGTGCATTTACAATATTCATTGATTTTTGCCATTGAAAAACATCATGTTATTCATATACCAGAAATGTTTGAAGCTACTGACTGAATGAAAGGAGCTGGCATCTCACTCTCTTTGAATCTTCTTTATCATGCTAAGAGGAGCAGGAAAAAGCAAAAAATTTCAGAATTGCACCTTGCAATGCGGAGAAATTACTGTTTGTGCATTTACAATATTCATTGATTTTTGCCATTGAAAAACGTCCAGAAATGATTGAAGCTACTGACTGAATGAAAGGAGCTGGCATCTCACTCTCTTTGAATCTTGTTTATCATGCTAAGAGGAGCAGGAAAAAGCAAAAAATTTCAGAATTGCACCTTGCAATGCGGAGAAATTACTGTTTGTGCATTTACAATATTCATTGATTTTTGCCATTGAAAAACGTCCAGAAATGATTGAAGCTACTGACTGAATGAAAGGAGCTGGCATCTCACTCTCTTTGAATCTTCTTTATCATGCTAAGAGGAGCAGGAAAAAGCAAAAAATTTCAGAACTGCACCTTGCAATGCGGAGAAATTACTGTTTGTGCATTTACAATATTCATTGATTTTTGCCATTGAAAAACATCATGTTATTCATATACCAGAAATGTTTGAAGCTACTGACTGAATGAAAGGAGCTGGCATCTCACTCTCTTTGAATCTTCTTTATCATGCTAAGAGGAGCAGGAAAAAGCAAAAAATTTCAGAATTGCACCTTGCAATGCGGAGAAATTACTGTTTGTGCATTTACAATATTCATTGATTTTTGCCATTGAAAAACGTCCAGAAATGATTGAAGCTACTGACTGAATGAAAGGAGCTGGCATCTCACTCTCTTTGAATCTTCTTTATCATGCTAAGAGGAGCAGGAAAAAGCAAAAAATTTCAGAATTGCACCTTGCAATGCGGAGAAATTACTGTTTGTGCATTTACAATATTCATTGATTTTTGCCATTGAAAAACGTCCAGAAATGATTGAAGCTACTGACTGAATGAAAGGAGCTGGCATCTCACTCTCTTTGAATCTTCTTTATCATGCTAAGAGGAGCAGGAAAAAGCAAAAAATTTCAGAATTGCACCTTGCAATGCGGAGAAATTACTGTTTGTGCATTTACAATATTCATTGATTTTTGCCATTGAAAAACGTCCAGAAATGATTGAAGCTACTGACTGAATGAAAGGAGCTGGCATCTCACTCTCTTTGAATCTTCTTTATCATGCTAAGAGGAGCAGGAAAAAGCAAAAAATTTCAGAATTGCACCTTGCAATGCGGAGAAATTACTGTTTGTGCATTTACAATATTCATTGATTTTTGCCATTGAAAAACGTCCAGAAATGATTGAAGCTACTGACTGAATGAAAGGAGCTGGCATCTCACTCTCTTTGAATCTTCTTTATCATGCTAAGAGGAACAGGAAAAAGCAAAAAATTTCAGAACTGCACCTTGCAATGCGGAGAAATTACTGTTTGTGCATTTACAATATTCATTGATTTTTGCCATTGAAAAACATCATGTTATTCATATACCAGAAATGTTTGAAGCTACTGACTGAATGAAAGGAGCTGGCATCTCACTCTCTTTGAATCTTCTTTATCATGCTAAAAGGAGCAGGAAAAAGCAAAAAATTTCAGAATTGCACCTTGCAATGCGGAGAAATTACTGTTTGTGCATTTACAATATTCATTGATTTTTGCCATTGAAAAACGTCCAGAAATGATTGAAGCTACTGACTGAATGAAAGGAGCTGGCATCTCACTCTCTTTGAATCTTCTTTATCATGCTAAGAGGAGCAGGAAAAAGCAAAAAATTTCAGAATTGCACCTTGCAATGCGGAGAAATTACTGTTTGTGCATTTACAATATTCATTGATTTTTGCCATTGAAAAACATCATGTTATTCATATACCAGAAATGATTGAAGCTACTGACTGAATGAAAGGAGCTGGCATCTCACTCTCTTTGAATCTTCTTTATCATGCTAAGAGGAGCAGGAAAAAGCAAAAAATTTCAGAATTGCACCTTGCAATGCGGAGAAATTACTGTTTGTGCATTTACAATATTCATTGATTTTTGCCATTGAAAAACGTCCAGAAATGATTGAAGCTACTGACTGAATGAAAGGAGCTGGCATCTCACTCTCTTTAAATCTTCTTTATCATGCTAAGAGGAGCAGGAAAAAGCAAAAAATTTCAGAATTGCACCTTGCAATGCGGAGAAATTACTGTTTGTGCATTTACAATATTCATTGATTTTTGCCATTGAAAAACATCATGTTATTCATATACCAGAAATGATTGAAGCTACTGACTGAATGAAAGGAGCTGGCATCTCACTCTCTTTGAATCTTCTTTATCATGCTAAGAGGAGCAGGAAAAAGCAAAAAATTTCAGAATTGCACCTTGCAATGCGGAGAAATTACTGTTTGTGCATTTACAATATTCATTGATTTTTGCCATTGAAAAACATCATGTTATTCATATACCAGAAATGATTGAAGCTACTGACTGAATGAAAGGAGCTGGCATCTCACTCTCTTTGAATCTTCTTTATCATGCTAAGAGGAGCAGGAAAAAGCAAAAAATTTCAGAATTGCACCTTGCAATGCGGAGAAATTACTGTTTGTGCATTTACAATATTCATTGATTTTTGCCATTGAAAAACATCATGTTATTCATATACCAGAAATGATTGAAGCTACTGACTGAATGAAAGGAGCTGGCATCTCACTCTCTTTGAATCTTCTTTATCATGCTGAGGAGCAGGAAAAAGCAAAAAATTTCAGAATTGCACCTTGCAATGCGGAGAAATTACTGTTTGTGCATTTACAATATTCATTGATTTTTGCCATTGAAAAACATCATGTTATTCATATACCAGAAATGTTTGAAGCTACTGACTGAATGAAAGGAGCTGGCATCTCACTCTCTTTGAATCTTCTTTATCATGCTAAGAGGAGCAGGAAAAAGCAAAAAATTTCAGAATTGCACCTTGCAATGCGGAGAAATTACTCTTTGTGCATTTACAATATTCATTGATTTTTGCCATTGAAAAACGTCCAGAAATGATTGAAGCTACTGACTGAATGAAAGGAGCTGGCATCTCAATCTCTTTGAATCTTCTTTATCATGCTAAGAGGAGCAGGAAAAAGCAAAAAATTTCAGAATTGCACCTTGCAATGCGGAGAAATTACTGTTTGTGCATTTACAATATTCATTGATTTTTGCCATTGAAAAACGTCCAGAAATGATTGAAGCTACTGACTGAATGAAAGGAGCTGGCATCTCACTCTCTTTGAATCTTCTTTATCATGCTAAGAGGAGCAGGAAAAAGCAAAACATTTCAGAATTGCACCTTGCAATGCGGAGAAATTACTGTTTGTGCATTTACAATATTCATTGATTTTTGCCATTGAAAAACATCATGTTATTCATATACCAGAAATGTTTGAAGCTACTGACTGAATGAAAGGAGCTGGCATCTCACTCTCTTTGAATCTTCTTTATCATGCTAAGAGGAGCAGGAAAAAGCAAAAAATTTCAGAATTGCACCTTGCAATGCGGAGAAATTACTCTTTGTGCATTTACAATATTCATTGATTTTTGCCATTGAAAAACGTCCAGAAATGATTGAAGCTACTGACTGAATGAAAGGAGCTGGCATCTCACTCTCTTTGAATCTTGTTTATCATGCTAAGAGGAGCAGGAAAAAGCAAAAAATTTCAGAATTGCACCTTGCAATGCGGAGAAATTACTCTTTGTGCATTTACAATATTCATTGATTTTTGCCATTCTAAAACGTCCAGAAATGATTGAAGCTACTGACTGAATGAAAGGAGCTGGCATCTCACTCTCTTTGAATCTTGTTTATCATGCTAAGAGGAGCAGGAAAAAGCAAAAAATTTCAGAATTGCACCTTGCAATGCGGAGAAATTACTCTTTGTGCATTTACAATATTCATTGATTTTTGCCATTGAAAAACGTCCAGAAATGATTGAAGCTACTGACTGAATGAAAGGAGCTGGCATCTCAATCTCTTTGAATCTTCTTTATCATGCTAAGAGGAGCAGGAAAAAGCAAAAAATTTCAGAATTGCACCTTGCAATGCGGAGAAATTACTGTTTGTGCATTTACAATATTCATTGATTTTTGCCATTGAAAAACGTCCAGAAATGATTGAAGCTACTGACTGAATGAAAGGAGCTGGCATCTCACTCTCTTTGAATCTTCTTTATCATGCTAAGAGGAGCAGGAAAAAGCAAAACATTTCAGAATTGCACCTTGCAATGCGGAGAAATTACTGTTTGTGCATTTACAATATTCATTGATTTTTGCCATTGACAAACATCATGTTATTCATATACCAGAAATGTTTGAAGCTACTGACTGAATGAAAGGAGCTGGCATCTCACTCTCTTTGAATCTTCTTTATCATGCTAAGAGGAGCAGGAAAAAGCAAAAAATTTCAGAATTGCACCTTGCAATGCGGAGAAATTACTGATTGTGCATTTACAATATTCATTGATTTTTGCCATTGAAAAACGTCCAGAAATGATTGAAGCTACTGACTGAATGAAAGGAGCTGGCATCTCACTCTCTATGAATCTTGTTTATCATGCTAAGAGGAGCAGGAAAAAGCAAAAAATTTCAGAATTGCACCTTGCAATGCGGAGAAATTACTGTTTGTGCATTTACAATATTCATTGATTTTTGCCATTGAAAAACGTCCAGAAATGATTGAAGCTACTGACTGAATGAAAGGAGCTGGCATCTCACTCTCTTTGAATCTTCTTTATCATGCTAAGAGGAGCAGGAAAAAGCAAAAAATTTCAGAATTGCACCTTGCAATCCGGAGAAATTACTGTTTGTGCATTTACAATATTCATTGATTTTTGCCATTGAAAAACATCATGTTATTCATATACCAGAAATGATTGAAGCTACTGACTGAATGAAAGGAGCTGGCATCTCACTCTCTTTGAATCTTCTTTATCATGCTAAGAGGAGCAGGAAAAAGCAAAAAATTTCAGAATTGCACTTTGCAATGCGGAGAAATTACTCTTTGTGCATTTACAATATTCATTGATTTTTGCCATTGAAAAATGACCAGAAATGATTGAAGCTACTGACTGAATGAAAGGAGCTGGCATCTCACTCTCTTTGAATCTTCTTTATCATGCTAAGAGGAGCAGGAAAAAGCAAAAAATTTCAGAATTGCACCTTGCAATGCGGAGAAATTACTGTTTGTGCATTTACAATATTCATTGATTTTTGCCATTGAAAAACATCCAGAAATGATTGAAGCTACTGACTGAATGAAAGGAGCTGGCATCTCACTCTCTTTGAATCTTCTTTATCATGCTAAGAGGAGCAGGAAAAAGCAAAAAATTTCAGAATTGCACCTTGCAATGCGGAGAAATTACTGTTTGTGCATTTACAATATTCATTGATTTTTGCCATTGAAAAACATCATGTTATTCATATACCAGAAATGTTTGAAGCTACTGACTGAATGAAAGGAGCTGGCATCTCACTCTCTTTGAATCTTCTTTATCATGCTAAGAGGAGCAGGAAAAAGCAAAAAATTTCAGAATTGCACCTTGCAATGCGGAGAAATTACTGTTTGTGCATTTACAATATTCATTGATTTTTGCCATTGAAAAACGTCCAGAAATGATTGAAGCTACTGACTGAATGAAAGGAGCTGGCATCTCACTCTCTTTGAATCTTGTTTATCATGCTAAGAGGAGCAGGAAAAAGCAAAAAATTTCAGAATTGCACCTTGCAATGCGGAGAAATTACTGTTTGTGCATTTACAATATTCATTGATTTTTGCCATTGAAAAACGTCCAGAAATGATTGAAGCTACTGACTGAATGAAAGGAGCTGGCATCTCACTCTCTTTGAATCTTCTTTATCATGCTAAGAGGAGCAGGAAAAAGCAAAAAATTTCAGAACTGCACCTTGCAATGCGGAGAAATTACTGTTTGTGCATTTACAATATTCATTGATTTTTGCCATTGAAAAACATCATGTTATTCATATACCAGAAATGTTTGAAGCTACTGACTGAATGAAAGGAGCTGGCATCTCACTCTCTTTGAATCTTCTTTATCATGCTAAGAGGAGCAGGAAAAAGCAAAAAATTTCAGAATTGCACCTTGCAATGCGGAGAAATTACTGTTTGTGCATTTACAATATTCATTGATTTTTGCCATTGAAAAACGTCCAGAAATGATTGAAGCTACTGACTGAATGAAAGGAGCTGGCATCTCACTCTCTTTGAATCTTCTTTATCATGCTAAGAGGAGCAGGAAAAAGCAAAAAATTTCAGAATTGCACCTTGCAATGCGGAGAAATTACTGTTTGTGCATTTACAATATTCATTGATTTTTGCCATTGAAAAACGTCCAGAAATGATTGAAGCTACTGACTGAATGAAAGGAGCTGGCATCTCACTCTCTTTGAATCTTCTTTATCATGCTAAGAGGAGCAGGAAAAAGCAAAAAATTTCAGAATTGCACCTTGCAATGCGGAGAAATTACTGTTTGTGCATTTACAATATTCATTGATTTTTGCCATTGAAAAACGTCCAGAAATGATTGAAGCTACTGACTGAATGAAAGGAGCTGGCATCTCACTCTCTTTGAATCTTCTTTATCATGCTAAGAGGAGCAGGAAAAAGCAAAAAATTTCAGAATTGCACCTTGCAATGCGGAGAAATTACTGTTTGTGCATTTACAATATTCATTGATTTTTGCCATTGAAAAACGTCCAGAAATGATTGAAGCTACTGACTGAATGAAAGGAGCTGGCATCTCACTCTCTTTGAATCTTCTTTATCATGCTAAGAGGAGCAGGAAAAAGCAAAAAATTTCAGAACTGCACCTTGCAATGCGGAGAAATTACTGTTTGTGCATTTACAATATTCATTGATTTTTGCCATTGAAAAACATCATGTTATTCATATACCAGAAATGTTTGAAGCTACTGACTGAATGAAAGGAGCTGGCATCTCACTCTCTTTGAATCTTCTTTATCATGCTAAAAGGAGCAGGAAAAAGCAAAAAATTTCAGAATTGCACCTTGCAATGCGGAGAAATTACTGTTTGTGCATTTACAATATTCATTGATTTTTGCCATTGAAAAACGTCCAGAAATGATTGAAGCTACTGACTGAATGAAAGGAGCTGGCATCTCACTCTCTTTGAATCTTCTTTATCATGCTAAGAGGAGCAGGAAAAAGCAAAAAATTTCAGAATTGCACCTTGCAATGCGGAGAAATTACTGTTTGTGCATTTACAATATTCATTGATTTTTGCCATTGAAAAACATCATGTTATTCATATACCAGAAATGATTGAAGCTACTGACTGAATGAAAGGAGCTGGCATCTCACTCTCTTTGAATCTTCTTTATCATGCTAAGAGGAGCAGGAAAAAGCAAAAAATTTCAGAATTGCACCTTGCAATGCGGAGAAATTACTGTTTGTGCATTTACAATATTCATTGATTTTTGCCATTGAAAAACGTCCAGAAATGATTGAAGCTACTGACTGAATGAAAGGAGCTGGCATCTCACTCTCTTTGAATCTTCTTTATCATGCTAAGAGGAGCAGGAAAAAGCAAAAAATTTCAGAATTGCACCTTGCAATGCGGAGAAATTACTGTTTGTGCATTTACAATATTCATTGATTTTTGCCATTGAAAAACATCATGTTATTCATATACCAGAAATGATTGAAGCTACTGACTGAATGAAAGGAGCTGGCATCTCACTCTCTTTGAATCTTCTTTATCATGCTAAGAGGAGCAGGAAAAAGCAAAAAATTTCAGAATTGCACCTTGCAATGCGGAGAAATTACTGTTTGTGCATTTACAATATTCATTGATTTTTGCCATTGAAAAACATCATGTTATTCATATACCAGAAATGATTGAAGCTACTGACTGAATGAAAGGAGCTGGCATCTCACTCTCTTTGAATCTTCTTTATCATGCTAAGAGGAGCAGGAAAAAGCAAAAAATTTCAGAATTGCACCTTGCAATGCGGAGAAATTACTGTTTGTGCATTTACAATATTCATTGATTTTTGCCATTGAAAAACATCATGTTATTCATATACCAGAAATGATTGAAGCTACTGACTGAATGAAAGGAGCTGGCATCTCACTCTCTTTGAATCTTCTTTATCATGCTAAGAGGAGCAGGAAAAAGCAAAAAATTTCAGAATTGCACCTTGCAATGCGGAGAAATTACTGTTTGTGCATTTACAATATTCATTGATTTTTGCCATTGAAAAACATCATGTTATTCATATACCAGAAATGTTTGAAGCTACTGACAATGAAAGGAGCTGGCATCTCACTCTTTGAATCTTCTTTATCATGCTAGGAGGAGCAGGAAAAAGCAAAAAATTTCAGAATTGCACCTTGCAATGCGGAGAAATTACTCTTTGTGCATTTACAATATTCATTGATTTTTGCCATTGAAAAACGTCCAGAAATGATTGAAGCTACTGACTGAATGAAAGGAGCTGGCATCTCACTCTCTTTGAATCTTCTTTATCATGCTAAGAGGAGCAGGAAAAAGCAAAAAATTTCAGAATTGCACCTTGCAATGCGGAGAAATTACAGTTTGTGCATTTACAATATTCATTGATTTTTGCCATTGAAAAACATCATGTTATTCATATACCAGAAATGTTTGAAGCTACTGACTGAATGAAAGGAGCTGGCATCTCACTCTCTTTGAATCTTCTTTATCATGCTAAGAGGAGCAGGAAAAAGCAAAAAATTTCAGAATTGCACCTTGCAATGCGGAGAAATTACTGTTTGTGCATTTACAATATTCATTGATTTTTGCCATTGAAAAACGTCCAGAAATGATTGAAGCTACTGACTGAATGAAAGGAGCTGGCATCTCACTCTCTTTGAATCTTGTTTATCATGCTAAGAGGAGCAGGAAAAAGCAAAAAATTTCAGAATTGCACCTTGCAATGCGGAGAAATTACTGTTTGTGCATTTACAATATTCATTGATTTTTGCCATTGAAAAACGTCCAGAAATGATTGAAGCTACTGACTGAATGAAAGGAGCTGGCATCTCACTCTCTTTGAATCTTCTTTATCATGCTAAGAGGAGCAGGAAAAAGCAAAAAATTTCAGAATTGCACCTTGCAATGCGGTAAAATTACTGTTTGTGCAGTTACAATATTCATTGATTTTTGCCATTGAAAAACATCTTGTTATTCATATACCAGAAATGATTGAAGCTACTGACTGAATGAAAGGAGCTGGCATCTCACTCTCTTTGAATCTTCTTTATCATGCTAAGAGGAGCAGGAAAAAGCAAAAAATTTCAGAATTGCACCTTGCAATGCGGAGAAATTACTCTTTGTGCATTTACAATATTCATTGATTTTTGCCATTGAAAAACGTCCAGAAATGATTGAAGCTACTGACTGAATGAAAGGAGCTGGCATCTCACTCTCTTTGAATCTTCTTTATCATGCTAAGAGGAGCAGGAAAAAGCAAAAAATTTCAGAATTGCACCTTGCAATGCGGAGAAATTACTGTTTGTGCATTTACAATATTCATTGATTTTTGCCATTGAAAAACGTCCAGAAATGATTGAAGCTACTGACTGAATGAAAGGAGCTGGCATCTCACTCTCTTTGAATCTTCTTTATCATGCTAAGAGGAGCAGGAAAAAGCAAAAAATTTCAGAATTGCACCTTGCAATGCGGAGAAATTACTGTTTGTGCATTTACAATATTCATTGATTTTTGCCATTGAAAAACATCATGTTATTCATATACCAGAAATGTTTGAAGCTACTGACTGAATGAAAGGAGCTGGCATCTCACTCTCTTTGAATCTTCTTTATCATGCTAAGAGGAGCAGGAAAAAGCAAAAAATTTCAGAATTGCACCTTGCAATGCGGAGAAATTACTGTTTGTGCATTTACAATATTCATTGATTTTTGCCATTGAAAAACATCATGTTATTCATATACCAGAAATGTTTGAAGCTACTGACTGAATGAAAGGAGCTGGCATCTCACTCTCTTTGAATCTTCTTTATCATGCTAAGAGGAGCAGAAAAAAGCAAAAAATTTCAGAATTGCACCTTGCAATGCGGAGAAATTACTGTTTGTGCATTTACAATATTCATTGATTTTTGCCATTGAAAAACGTCCAGAAATGATTGAAGCTACTGACTGAATGAAAGGAGCTGGCATCTCACTCTCTTTGAATCTTCTTTATCATGCTAAGAGGAGCAGGAAAAAGCAAAAAATTTCAGAATTGCACCTTGCAATGCGGAGAAATTACTGTTTGTGCATTTACAATATTCATTGATTTTTGCCATTGAAAAACATCATGTTATTCATATACCAGAAATGTTTGAAGCTACTGACTGAATGAAAGGAGCTGGCATCTCACTCTCTTTGAATCTTCTTTATCATGCTAAGAGGAGCAGGAAAAAGCAAAAAATTTCAGAATTGCACCTTGCAATGCGGAGAAATTACTGTTTGTGCATTTACAATATTCATTGATTTTTGCCATTGAAAAACGTCCAGAAATGATTGAAGCTACTGACTGAATGAAAGGAGCTGGCATCTCACTCTCTTTGAATCTTGTTTATCATGCTAAGAGGAGCAGGAAAAAGCAAAAAATTTCAGAATTGAACCTTGCAATGCGGAGAAATTACAGTTTGTGCATTTACAATATTCATTGATTTTTGCCATTGAAAAACATCCAGAAATGATTGAGGCTACTGACTGAATGAAAGGAGCTGGCATCTCACTCTCTTTGAATCTTCTTTATCATGCTAAGAGGAGCAGGAAAAAGCAAAAAATTTCAGAATTGCACCTTGCAATGCGGAGAAATTACTGTTTGTGCATTTACAATATTCATTGATTTTTGCCATTGAAAAACGTCCAGAAATGATTGAAGCTACTGACTGAATGAAAGGAGCTGGCATCTCACTCTCTTTGAATCTTGTTTGTCTTGCTAAGAGGAGCAGGAAAAAGCAAAAAATTTCAGAATTGCACCTTGCAATGCGGAGAAATTACTGTTTGTGCATTTACAATATTCATTGATTTTTGCCATTGAAAAACGTCCAGAAATGATTGAAGCTACTGACTGAATGAAAGGAGCTGGCATCTCACTCTCTTTGAATCTTCTTTATCATGCTAAGAGGAGCAGGAAAAAGCAAAAAATTTCAGAATTGCACCTTGCAATGCGGAGAAATTACTGTTTGTGCATTTACAATATTCATTGATTTTTGCCATTGAAAAACATCATGTTATTCATATACCAGAAATGTTTGAAGCTACTGACTGAATGAAAGGAGCTGGCATCTCACTCTCTTTGAATCTTCTTTATCATGCTAAGAGGAGCAGAAAAAAGCAAAAAATTTCAGAATTGCACCTTGCAATGCGGAGAAATTACTGTTTGTGCATTTACAATATTCATTGATTTTTGCCATTGAAAAACGTCCAGAAATGATTGAAGCTACTGACTGAATGAAAGGAGCTGGCATCTCACTCTCTTTGAATCTTCTTTATCATGCTAAGAGGAGCAGGAAAAAGCAAAAAATTTCAGAATTGCACCTTGCAATGCGGAGAAATTACTCTTTGTGCATTTACAATATTCATTGATTTTTGCCATTGAAAAACGTCCAGAAATGATTGAAGCTACTGACTGAATGAAAGGAGCTGGCATCTCACTCTCTTTGAATCTTCTTTATCATGCTAAGAGGAGCAGGAAAAAGCAAAAAATTTCAGAATTGCACCTTGCAATGCGGAGAAATTACTGTTTGTGCATTTACAATATTCATTGATTTTTGCCATTGAAAAACATCTTGTTATTCATATACCAGAAATGATTGAAGCTACTGACTGAATGAAAGGAGCTGGCATCTCACTCTCTTTGAATCTTCTTTATCATGCTAAGAGGAGCAGGAAAAAGCAAAAAATTTCAGAATTGCACCTTGCAATGCGGAGAAATTACTCTTTGTGCATTTACAATATTCATTGATTTTTGCCATTGAAAAACGTCCAGAAATGATTGAAGCTACTGACTGAATGAAAGGAGCTGGCATCTCACTCTCTTTGAATCTTCTTTATCATGCTAAGAGGAGCAGGAAAAAGCAAAAAATTTCAGAATTGCACCTTGCAATGCGGAGAAATTACTGTTTGTGCATTTACAATATTCATTGATTTTTGCCATTGAAAAACGTCCAGAAATGATTGAAGCTACTGACTGAATGAAAGGAGCTGGCATCTCACTCTCTTTGAATCTTCTTTATCATGCTAAGAGGAGCAGGAAAAAGCAAAAAATTTCAGAATTGCACCTTGCAATGCGGAGAAATTACTGTTTGTGCATTTACAATATTCATTGATTTTTGCCATTGAAAAACATCATGTTATTCATATACCAGAAATGTTTGAAGCTACTGACTGAATGAAAGGAGCTGGCATCTCACTCTCTTTGAATCTTCTTTATCATGCTAAGAGGAGCAGGAAAAAGCAAAAAATTTCAGAATTGCACCTTGCAATGCGGAGAAATTACTGTTTGTGCATTTACAATATTCATTGATTTTTGCCATTGAAAAACGTCCAGAAATGATTGAAGCTACTGACTGAATGAAAGGAGCTGGCATCTCACTCTCTTTGAATCTTGTTTATCATGCTAAGAGGAGCAGGAAAAAGCAAAAAATTTCAGAATTGCACCTTGCAATGCGGAGAAATTACTGTTTGTGCATTTACAATATTCATTGATTTTTGCCATTGAAAAACGTCCAGAAATGATTGAAGCTACTGACTGAATGAAAGGAGCTGGCATCTCACTCTCTTTGAATCTTCTTTATCATGCTAAGAGGAGCAGGAAAAAGCAAAAAATTTCAGAATTGCACCTTGCAATGCGGAGAAATTACTGTTTGTGCATTTACAATATTCATTGATTTTTGCCATTGAAAAACATCTTGTTATTCATATACCAGAAATGATTGAAGCTACTGACTGAATGAAAGGAGCTGGCATCTCACTCTCTTTGAATCTTCTTTATCATGCTAAGAGGAGCAGGAAAAAGCAAAAAATTTCAGAATTGCACCTTGCAATGCGGAGAAATTACTCTTTGTGCATTTACAATATTCATTGATTTTTGCCATTGAAAAACGTCCAGAAATGATTGAAGCTACTGACTGAATGAAAGGAGCTGGCATCTCACTCTCTTTGAATCTTCTTTATCATGCTAAGAGGAGCAGGAAAAAGCAAAAAATTTCAGAATTGCACCTTGCAATGCGGAGAAATTACTGTTTGTGCATTTACAATATTCATTGATTTTTGCCATTGAAAAACGTCCAGAAATGATTGAAGCTACTGACTGAATGAAAGGAGCTGGCATCTCACTCTCTTTGAATCTTCTTTATCATGCTAAGAGGAGCAGGAAAAAGCAAAAAATTTCAGAATTGCACCTTGCAATGCGGAGAAATTACTGTTTGTGCATTTACAATATTCATTGATTTTTGCCATTGAAAAACATCATGTTATTCATATACCAGAAATGTTTGAAGCTACTGACTGAATGAAAGGAGCTGGCATCTCACTCTCTTTGAATCTTCTTTATCATGCTAAGAGGAGCAGGAAAAAGCAAAAAATTTCAGAATTGCACCTTGCAATGCGGAGAAATTACTGTTTGTGCATTTACAATATTCATTGATTTTTGCCATTGAAAAACGTCCAGAAATGATTGAAGCTACTGACTGAATGAAAGGAGCTGGCATCTCACTCTCTTTGAATCTTCTTTATCATGCTAAGAGGAGCAGGAAAAAGCAAAAAATTTCAGAATTGCACCTTGCAATGCGGAGAAATTACTGTTTGTGCATTTACAATATTCATTGATTTTTGCCATTGAAAAACATCATGTTATTCATATACCAGAAATGTTTGAAGCTACTGACTGAATGAAAGGAGCTGGCATCTCACTCTCTTTGAATCTTCTTTATCATGCTAAGAGGAGCAGGAAAAAGCAAAAAATTTCAGAATTGCACCTTGCAATGCGGAGAAATTACTGTTTGTGCATTTACAATATTCATTGATTTTTGCCATTGAAAAACGTCCAGAAATGATTGAAGCTACTGACTGAATGAAAGGAGCTGGCATCTCACTCTCTTTGAATCTTGTTTATCATGCTAAGAGGAGCAGGAAAAAGCAAAAAATTTCAGAATTGCACCTTGCAATGCGGAGAAATTACAGTTTGTGCATTTACAATATTCATTGATTTTTGCCATTGAAAAACATCCAGAAATGATTGAAGCTACTGACTGAATGAAAGGAGCTGGCATCTCACTCTCTTTGAATCTTCTTTATCATGCTAAGAGGAGCAGGAAAAAGCAAAAAATTTCAGAATTGCACCTTGCAATGCGGAGAAATTACTGTTTGTGCATTTACAATATTCATTGATTTTTGCCATTGAAAAACGTCCAGAAATGATTGAAGCTACTGACTGAATGAAAGGAGCTGGCATCTCACTCTCTTTGAATCTTGTTTATCTTGCTAAGAGGAGCAGGAAAAAGCAAAAAATTTCAGAATTGCACCTTGCAATGCGGAGAAATTACTGTTTGTGCATTTACAATATTCATTGATTTTTGCCATTGAAAAACGTCCAGAAATGATTGAAGCTACTGACTGAATGAAAGGAGCTGGCATCTCACTCTCTTTGAATCTTCTTTATCATGCTAAGAGGAGCAGGAAAAAGCAAAAAATTTCAGAATTGCACCTTGCAATGCGGAGAAATTACTGTTTGTGCATTTACAATATTCATTGATTTTTGCCATTGAAAAACATCATGTTATTCATATACCAGAAATGTTTGAAGCTACTGACTGAATGAAAGGAGCTGGCATCTCACTCTCTTTGAATCTTCTTTATCATGCTAAGAGGAGCAGAAAAAAGCAAAAAATTTCAGAATTGCACCTTGCAATGCGGAGAAATTACTGTTTGTGCATTTACAATATTCAATGATTTTTACCATTGAAAAACGTCCAGAAATGATTGAAGCTACTGACTGAATGAAAGGAGCTGGCATCTCACTCTGTTTGAATCTTGTTTATCATGCTAAGAGGAGCAGGAAAAAGCAAAAAATTTCAGAATTGCACCTTGCAATGCGGAGAAATTACTGTTTGTGCATTTACAATATTCATTGATTTTTGCCATTGAAAAACGTCCAGAAATGATTGAAGCTACTGACTGAATGAAAGGAGCTGGCATCTCACTCTCTTTGAATCTTCTTTATCATGCTAAGAGGAGCAGGAAAAAGCAAAAAATTTCAGAATTGCACCTTTCAATGCGGAGAAATTACTGTTTGTGCATTTACAATATTCATTGATTTTTGCCATTGAAAAATATCATGTTATTCATATACCAGAAATGTTTGAAGCTACTGACTGAATGAAAGGAGCTGTCATCTCACTCTCTTTGAATCTTCTTTATCATGCTAAGAGGAGCAGGAAAAAGCAAAAAATTTCAGAATTGCACCTTGCAATGCGGAGAAATTACTGTTTGTGCATTTACAATATTCATTGATTTTTGCCATTGAAAAACGTCCAGAAATGATTGAAGCTACTGACTGAATGAAAGGAGCTGGCATCTCACTCTCTTTGAATCTTGTTTATCATGCTAAGAGGAGCAGGAAAAAGCAAAAAATTTCAGAATTGCACCTTGCAATGCGGAGAAATTACTGTTTGTGCATTTACAATATTCATTGATTTTTGCCATTGAAAAACGTCCAGAAATGATTGAAGCTACTGACTGAATGAAAGGAGCTGGCATCTCACTCTCTTTGAATCTTCTTTATCATGCTAAGAGGAGCAGGAAAAAGCAAAAAATTTCAGAATTGCACCTTGCAATGCGGAGAAATTACTGTTTGTGCATTTACAATATTCATTGATTTTTGCCATTGAAAAACATCTTGTTATTCATATACCAGAAATGATTGAAGCTACTGACTGAATGAAAGGAGCTGGCATCTCACTCTCTTTGAATCTTCTTTATCATGCTAAGAGGAGCAGGAAAAAGCAAAAAATTTCAGAATTGCACCTTGCAATGCGGAGAAATTACTGTTTGTGCATTTACAATATTCATTGATTTTTGCCATTGAAAAACGTCCAGAAATGATTGAAGCTACTGACTGAATGAAAGGAGCTGGCATCTCACTCTCTTTGAATCTTCTTTATCATGCTAAGAGGAGCAGGAAAAAGCAAAAAATTTCAGAATTGCACCTTGCAATGCGGAGAAATTACTGTTTGTGCATTTACAATATTCATTGATTTTTGCCATTGAAAAACATCATGTTATTCATATACCAGAAATGTTTGAAGCTACTGACTGAATGAAAGGAGCTGGCATCTCACTCTCTTTGAATCTTCTTTATCATGCTAAGAGGAGCAGGAAAAAGCAAAAAATTTCAGAATTGCACCTTGCAATGCGGAGAAATTACTGTTTGTGCATTTACAATATTCATTGATTTTTGCCATTGAAAAACGTCCAGAAATGATTGAAGCTACTGACTGAATGAAAGGAGCTGGCATCTCACTCTCTTTGAATCTTCTTTATCATGCTAAGAGGAGCAGGAAAAAGCAAAAAATTTCAGAATTGCACCTTGCAATGCGGAGAAATTACTGTTTGTGCATTTACAATATTCATTGATTTTTGCCATTGAAAAACATCATGTTATTCATATACCAGAAATGTTTGAAGCTACTGACTGAATGAAAGGAGCTAGCATCTCACTCTCTTTGAATCTTCTTTATCATGCTAAGAGGAGCAGGAAAAAGCAAAAAATTTCAGAATTGCACCTTGCAATGCGGAGAAATTACTGTTTGTGCATTTACAATATTCATTGATTTTTGCCATTGAAAAACGTCCAGAAATGATTGAAGCTACTGACTGAATGAAAGGAGCTGGCATCTCATTCTCTTTGAATCTTGTTTATCATGCTAAGAGGAGCAGGAAAAAGCAAAAAATTTCAGAATTGCACCTTGCAATGCGGAGAAATTACTGTTTGTGCATTTACAATATTCATTGATTTTTGCCATTGAAAAACGTCCAGAAATGATTGAAGCTACTGACTGAATGAAAGGAGCTGGCATCTCACTCTCTTTGAATCTTCTTTATCATGCTTAGAGGAGCAGGAAAAAGCAAAAAATTTCAGAATTGCACCTTGCAATGCGGAGAAATTACTGTTTGTGCATTTACAATATTCATTGATTTTTGCCATTGAAAAACATCATGTTATTCATATACCAGAAATGTTTGAAGCTACTGACTGAATGAAAGGAGCTGGCATCTCACTCTCTTTGAATCTTCTTTATCATGCTAAGAGGAGCAGAAAAAAGCAAAAAATTTCAGAATTGCACCTTGCAATGCGGAGAAATTACTGTTTGTGCATTTACAATATTCATTGATTTTTGCCATTGAAAAACATCCAGAAATGATTGAAGCTACTGACTGAATGAAAGGAGCTGGCATCTCACTCTCTTTGAATCTTGTTTATCATGCTAAGAGGAGCAGGAAAAAGCAAAAAATTTCAGAATTGCACCTTGCAATGCGGAGAAATTACTGTTTGTGCATTTACAATATTCATTGATTTTTGCCATTGAAAAACGTCCAGAAATGATTGAAGCTACTGACTGAATGAAAGGAGCTGGCATCTCACTCTCTTTGAATCTTCTTTATCATGCTAAGAGGAGCAGGAAAAAGCAAAAAATTTCAAAATTGCACCTTGCAATGCGGAGAAATTACTGTTTGTGCATTTACAATATTCATTGATTTTTGCCATTGAAAAACATCATGTTATTCATATACCAGAAATGTTTGAAGCTACTGACTGAATGAAAGGAGCTGGCATCTCACTCTCTTTGAATCTTCTTTATCATGCTAAGAGGAGCAGGAAAAAGCAAAAAATTTCAGAATTGCACCTTGCAATGCGGAGAAATTACTGTTTGTGCATTTACAATATTCATTGATTTTTGCCATTGAAAAACGTCCAGAAATGATTGAAGCTACTGACTGAATGAAAGGAGCTGGCATCTCACTCTCTTTGAATCTTGTTTATCTTGCTAAGAGGAGCAGGAAAAAGCAAAAAATTTCAGAATTGCACCTTGCAATGCGGAGAAATTACTGTTTGTGCATTTACAATATTCATTGATTTTTGCCATTGAAAAACGTCCAGAAATGATTGAAGCTACTGACTGAATGAAAGGAGCTGGCATCTCACTCTCTTTGAATCTTGTTTATCTTGCTAAGAGGAGCAGGAAAAAGCAAAAAATTTCAGAATTGCACCTTGCAATGCGGAGAAATTACTGTTTGTGCATTTACAATATTCATTGATTTTTGCCATTGAAAAACGTCCAGAAATGATTGAAGCTACTGACTGAATGAAAGGAGCTGGCATCTCACTCTCTTTGAATCTTCTTTATCATGCTAAGAGGAGCAGGAAAAAGCAAAAAATTTCAGAATTGCACCTTGCAATGCGGAGAAATTACTGTTTGTGCATTTACAATATTCATTGATTTTTGCCATTGAAAAACATCATGTTATTCATATACCAGAAATGTTTGAAGCTACTGACTGAATGAAAGGAGCTGGCATCTCACTCTCTTTGAATCTTCTTTATCATGCTAAGAGGAGCAGAAAAAAGCAAAAAATTTCAGAATTGCACCTTGCAATGCGGAGAAATTACTGTTTGTGCATTTACAATATTCATTGATTTTTGCCATTGAAAAACGTCCAGAAATGATTGAAGCTACTAACTGAATGAAAGGAGCTGGCATCTCACTCTGTTTGAATCTTGTTTATCATGCTAAGAGGAGCAGGAAAAAGCAAAAAATTTCAGAATTGCACCTTGCAATGCGGAGAAATTACTGTTTGTGCATTTACAATATTCATTGATTTTTGCCATTGAAAAACGTCCAGAAATGATTGAAGCTACTGACTGAATGAAAGGAGCTGGCATCTCACTCTCTTTGAATCTTCTTTATCATGCTAAGAGGAGCAGGAAAAAGCAAAAAATTTCAGAATTGCACCTTTCAATGCGGAGAAATTACTGTTTGTGCATTTACAATATTCATTGATTTTTGCCATTGAAAAATATCATGTTATTCATATACCAGAAATGTTTGAAGCTACTGACTGAATGAAAGGAGCTGGCATCTCACTCTCTTTGAATCTTCTTTATCATGCTAAGAGGAGCAGGAAAAAGCAAAAAATTTCAGAATTGCACCTTGCAATGCGGAGAAATTACTGTTTGTGCATTTACAATATTCATTGATTTTTGCCATTGAAAAACGTCCAGAAATGATTGAAGCTACTGACTGAATGAAAGGAGCTGGCATCTCACTCTCTTTGAATCTTGTTTATCATGCTAAGAGGAGCAGGAAAAAGCAAAAAATTTCAGAATTGCACCTTGCAATGCGGAGAAATTACTGTTTGTGCATTTACAATATTCATTGATTTTTGCCATTGAAAAACATCATGTTATTCATATACCAGAAATGTTTGAAGCTACTGACTGAATGAAAGGAGCTGGCATCTCACTCTCTTTGAATCTTCTTTATCATGCTAAGAGGAGCAGAAAAAAGCAAAAAATTTCAGAATTGCACCTTGCAATGCGGAGAAATTACTCTTTGTGCATTTACAATATTCATTGATTTTTGCCATTGAAAAACGTCCAGAAATGATTGAAGCTACTGACTGAATGAAAGGAGCTGGCATCTCACTCTCTTTGAATCTTGTTTATCATGCTAAGAGGAGCAGGAAAAAGCAAAAAATTTCAGAATTGCACCTTGCAATGCGGAGAAATTACTGTTTGTGCATTTACAATATTCATTGATTTTTGCCATTGAAAAACGTCCAGAAATGATTGAAGCTACTGACTGAATGAAAGGAGCTGGCATCTCACTCTCTTTGAATCTTGTTTATCATGCTAAGAGGAGCAGGAAAAAGCAAAAAATTTCAGAATTGCACCTTGCAATGCGGAGAAATTACTGTTTGTGCATTTACAATATTCATTGATTTTTGCCATTGAAAAACGTCCAGAAATGATTGAAGCTACTGACTGAATGAAAGGAGCTGGCATCTCACTCTCTTTGAATCTTCTTTATCATGCTAAGAGGAGCAGGAAAAAGCAAAAAATTTCAGAATTGCACCTTGCAATGCGGAGAAATTACTGTTTGTGCATTTACAATATTCAGTGATTTTTGCCATTGAAAAACATCATGTTATTCATATACCAGAAATGTTTGAAGCTACTGACTGAATGAAAGGAGCTGGCATCTCACTCTCTTTGAATCTTCTTTATCATGCTAAGAGGAGCAGGAAAAAGCAAAAAATTTCAGAATTGCACCTTGCAATGCGGAGAAATTACTGTTTGTGCATTTACAATATTCATTGATTTTTGCCATTGAAAAACGTCCAGAAATGATTGAAGCTACTGACTGAATGAAAGGAGCTGGCATCTCACTCTCTTTGAATCTTGTTTATCATGCTAAGAGGAGCAGGAAAAAGCAAAAAATTTCAGAATTGCACCTTGCAATGCGGAGAAATTACTGTTTGTGCATTTACAATATTCATTGATTTTTGCCATTGAAAAACGTCCAGAAATGATTGAAGCTACTGACTGAATGAAAGGAGCTGGCATCTCACTATCTTTGAATCTTCTTTATCATGCTTAGAGGAGCAGGAAAAAGCAAAAAATTTCAGAATTGCACCTTGCAATGCGGAGAAATTACTGTTTGTGCATTTACAATATTCATTGATTTTTGCCATTGAAAAACATCATGTTATTCATATACCAGAAATGTTTGAAGCTACTGACTGAATGAAAGGAGCTGGCATCTCACTCTCTTTGAATCTTCTTTATCATGCTAAGAGGAGCAGGAAAAAGCAAAAAATTTCAGAATTGCACCTTGCAATGCGGAGAAATTACTGTTTGTGCATTTACAATATTCATTGATTTTTGCCATTGAAAAACGTCCAGAAATGATTGAAGCTACTGACTGAATGAAAGGAGCTGGCATCTCACTCTCTTTGAATCTTGTTTATCTTGCTAAGAGGAGCAGGAAAAAGCAAAAAATTTCAGAATTGCACCTTGCAATGCGGAGAAATTACTGTTTGTGCATTTACAATATTCATTGATTTTTGCCATTGAAAAACGTCCAGAAATGATTGAAGCTACTGACTGAATGAAAGGAGCTGGCATCTCACTCTCTTTGAATCTTCTTTATCATGCTAAGAGGAGCAGGAAAAAGCAAAAAATTTCAGAATTGCACCTTGCAATGCGGAGAAATTACTGTTTGTGCATTTACAATATTCATTGATTTTTGCCATTGAAAAACGTCCAGAAATGATTGAAGCTACTGACTGAATGAAAGGAGCTGGCATCTCACTCTCTTTGAATCTTGTTTATCTTGCTAAGAGGAGCAGGAAAAAGCAAAAAATTTCAGAATTGCACCTTGCAATGCGGAGAAATTACTGTTTGTGCATTTACAATATTCATTGATTTTTGCCATTGAAAAACGTCCAGAAATGATTGAAGCTACTGACTGAATGAAAGGAGCTGGCATCTCACTCTCTTTGAATCTTCTTTATCATGCTAAGAGGAGCAGGAAAAAGCAAAAAATTTCAGAATTGCACCTTGCAATGCGGAGAAATTACTGTTTGTGCATTTACAATATTCATTGATTTTTGCCATTGAAAAACATCATGTTATTCATATACCAGAAATGTTTGAAGCTACTGACTGAATGAAAGGAGCTGGCATCTCACTCTCTTTGAATCTTCTTTATCATGCTAAGAGGAGCAGAAAAAAGCAAAAAATTTCAGAATTGCACCTTGCAATGCGGAGAAATTACTGTTTGTGCATTTACAATATTCATTGATTTTTGCCATTGAAAAACGTCCAGAAATGATTGAAGCTACTGACTGAATGAAAGGAGCTGGCATCTCACTCTGTTTGAATCTTGTTTATCATGCTAAGAGGAGCAGGAAAAAGCAAAAAATTTCAGAATTGCACCTTGCAATGCGGAGAAATTACTGTTTGTGCATTTACAATATTCATTGATTTTTGCCATTGAAAAACGTCCAGAAATGATTGAAGCTACTGACTGAATGAAAGGAGCTGGCATCTCACTCTCTTTGAATCTTCTTTATCATGCTAAGAGGAGCAGGAAAAAGCAAAAAATTTCAGAATTGCACCTTTCAATGCGGAGAAATTACTGTTTGTGCATTTACAATATTCATTGATTTTTGCCATTGAAAAATATCATGTTATTCATATACCAGAAATGTTTGAAGCTACTGACTGAATGAAAGGAGCTGGCATCTCACTCTCTTTGAATCTTCTTTATCATGCTAAGAGGAGCAGGAAAAAGCAAAAAATTTCAGAATTGCACCTTGCAATGCGGAGAAATTACTGTTTGTGCATTTACAATATTCATTGATTTTTGCCATTGAAAAACGTCCAGAAATGATTGAAGCTACTGACTGAATGAAAGGAGCTGGCATCTCACTCTCTTTGAATCTTGTTTATCATGCTAAGAGGAGCAGGAAAAAGCAAAAAATTTCAGAATTGCACCTTGCAATGCGGAGAAATTACTGTTTGTGCATTTATAATATTCATTGATTTTTGCCATTGAAAAACATCATGTTATTCATATACCAGAAATGTTTGAAGCTACTGACTGAATGAAAGGAGCTGGCATCTCACTCTCTTTGAATCTTCTTTATCATGCTAAGAGGAGCAGAAAAAAGCAAAAAATTTCAGAATTGCACCTTGCAATGCGGAGAAATTACTCTTTGTGCATTTACAATATTCATTGATTTTTGCCATTGAAAAACGTCCAGAAATGATTGAAGCTACTGACTGAATGAAAGGAGCTGGCATCTCACTCTCTTTGAATCTTGTTTATCATGCTAAGAGGAGCAGGAAAAAGCAAAAAATTTCAGAATTGCACCTTGCAATGCGGAGAAATTACTGTTTGTGCATTTACAATATTCATTGATTTTTGCCATTGAAAAACGTCCAGAAATGATTGAAGCTACTGACTGAATGAAAGGAGCTGGCATCTCACTCTCTTTGAATCTTGTTTATCATGCTAAGAGGAGCAGGAAAAAGCAAAAAATTTCAGAATTGCACCTTGCAATGCGGAGAAATTACTGTTTGTGCATTTACAATATTCATTGATTTTTGCCATTGAAAAACGTCCAGAAATGATTGAAGCTACTGACTGAATGAAAGGAGCTGGCATCTCACTCTCTTTGAATCTTCTTTATCATGCTAAGAGGAGCAGGAAAAAGCAAAAAATTTCAGAATTGCACCTTGCATTGCGGAGAAATTACTGTTTGTGCATTTACAATATTCAGTGATTTTTGCCATTGAAAAACATCATGTTATTCATATACCAGAAATGTTTGAAGCTACTGACTGAATGAAAGGAGCTGGCATCTCACTCTCTTTGAATCTTCTTTATCATGCTAAGAGGAGCAGGAAAAAGCAAAAAATTTCAGAATTGCACCTTGCAATGCGGAGAAATTACTGTTTGTGCATTTACAATATTCATTGATTTTTGTCATTGGAAAACGTCCAGAAATGATTGAAGCTACTGACTGAATGAAAGGAGCTGGCATCTCACTCTCTTTGAATCTTGTTTATCATGCTAAGAGGAGCAGGAAAAAGCAAAAAATTTCAGAATTGCACCTTGCAATGCGGAGAAATTACTGTTTGTGCATTTACAATATTCATTGATTTTTGCCATTGAAAAACGTCCAGAAATGATTGAAGCTACTGACTGAATGAAAGGAGCTGGCATCTCACTCTCTTTGAATCTTGTTTATCATGCTAAGAGGAGCAGGAAAAAGCAAAAAATTTCAGAATTGCACCTTGCAATGCGGAGAAATTACTGTTTGTGCATTTACAATATTCATTGATTTTTGCCATTGAAAAACGTCCAGAAATGATTGAAGCTACTGACTGAATGAAAGGAGCTGGCATCTCACTATCTTTGAATCTTCTTTATCATGCTTAGAGGAGCAGGAAAAAGCAAAAAATTTCAGAATTGCACCTTGCAATGCGGAGAAATTACTGTTTGTGCATTTACAATATTCATTGATTTTTGCCATTGAAAAACATCATGTTATTCATATACCAGAAATGTTTGAAGCTACTGACTGAATGAAAGGAGCTGGCATCTCACTCTCTTTGAATCTTCTTTATCATGCTAAGAGGAGCAGGAAAAAGCAAAAAATTTCAGAATTGCACCTTGCAATGCGGAGAAATTACTGTTTGTGCATTTACAATATTCATTGATTTTTGCCATTGAAAAACGTCCAGAAATGATTGAAGCTACTGACTGAATGAAAGGAGCTGGCATCTCACTCTCTTTGAATCTTGTTTATCTTGCTAAGAGGAGCAGGAAAAAGCAAAAAATTTCAGAATTGCACCTTGCAATGCGGAGAAATTACTGTTTGTGCATTTACAATATTCATTGATTTTTGCCATTGAAAAACGTCCAGAAATGATTGAAGCTACTGACTGAATGAAAGGAGCTGGCATCTCACTCTCTTTGAATCTTCTTTATCATGCTAAGAGGAGCAGGAAAAAGCAAAAAATTTCAGAATTGCACCTTGCAATGCGGAGAAATTACTGTTTGTGCATTTACAATATTCATTGATTTTTGCCATTGAAAAACGTCCAGAAATGATTGAAGCTACTGACTGAATGAAAGGAGCTGGCATCTCACTCTCTTTGAATCTTGTTTATCTTGCTAAGAGGAGCAGGAAAAAGCAAAAAATTTCAGAATTGCACCTTGCAATGCGGAGAAATTACTGTTTGTGCATTTACAATATTCATTGATTTTTGCCATTGAAAAACGTCCAGAAATGATTGAAGCTACTGACTGAATGAAAGGAGCTGGCATCTCACTCTCTTTGAATCTTCTTTATCATGCTAAGAGGAGCAGGAAAAAGCAAAAAATTTCAGAATTGCACCTTGCAATGCGGAGAAATTACTGTTTGTGCATTTACAATATTCATTGATTTTTGCCATTGAAAAACATCATGTTATTCATATACCAGAAATGTTTGAAGCTACTGACTGAATGAAAGGAGCTGGCATCTCACTCTCTTTGAATCTTCTTTATCATGCTAAGAGGAGCAGAAAAAAGCAAAAAAATTCAGAATTGCACCTTGCAATGCGGAGAAATTACTGTTTGTGCATTTACAATATTCATTGATTTTTGCCATTGAAAAACGTCCAGAAATGATTGAAGCTACTGACTGAATGAAAGGAGCTGGCATCTCACTCTGTTTGAATCTTGTTTATCATGCTAAGAGGAGCAGGAAAAAGCAAAAAATTTCAGAATTGCACCTTGCAATGCGGAGAAATTACTGTTTGTGCATTTACAATATTCATTGATTTTTGCCATTGAAAAACGTCCAGAAATGATTGAAGCTACTGACTGAATGAAAGGAGCTGGCATCTCACTCTCTTTGAATCTTCTTTATCATGCTAAGAGGAGCAGGAAAAAGCAAAAAATTTCAGAATTGCACCTTTCAATGCGGAGAAATTACTGTTTGTGCATTTACAATATTCATTGATTTTTGCCATTGAAAAATATCATGTTATTCATATACCAGAAATGTTTGAAGCTACTGACTGAATGAAAGGAGCTGGCATCTCACTCTCTTTGAATCTTCTTTATCATGCTAAGAGGAGCAGGAAAAAGCAAAAAATTTCAGAATTGCACCTTGCAATGCGGAGAAATTACTGTTTGTGCATTTACAATATTCATTGATTTTTGCCATTGAAAAACGTCCAGAAATGATTGAAGCTACTGACTGAATGAAAGGAGCTGGCATCTCACTCTCTTTGAATCTTGTTTATCATGCTAAGAGGAGCAGGAAAAAGCAAAAAATTTCAGAATTGCACCTTGCAATGCGGAGAAATTACTGTTTGTGCATTTATAATATTCATTGATTTTTGCCATTGAAAAACATCATGTTATTCATATACCAGAAATGTTTGAAGCTACTGACTGAATGAAAGGAGCTGGCATCTCACTCTCTTTGAATCTTCTTTATCATGCTAAGAGGAGCAGAAAAAAGCAAAAAATTTCAGAATTGCACCTTGCAATGCGGAGAAATTACTCTTTGTGCATTTACAATATTCATTGATTTTTGCCATTGAAAAACGTCCAGAAATGATTGAAGCTACTGACTGAATGAAAGGAGCTGGCATCTCACTCTCTTTGAATCTTGTTTATCATGCTAAGAGGAGCAGGAAAAAGCAAAAAATTTCAGAATTGCACCTTGCAATGCGGAGAAATTACTGTTTGTGCATTTACAATATTCATTGATTTTTGCCATTGAAAAACGTCCAGAAATGATTGAAGCTACTGACTGAATGAAAGGAGCTGGCATCTCACTCTCTTTGAATCTTGTTTATCATGCTAAGAGGAGCAGGAAAAAGCAAAAAATTTCAGAATTGCACCTTGCAATGCGGAGAAATTACTGTTTGTGCATTTACAATATTCATTGATTTTTGCCATTGAAAAACGTCCAGAAATGATTGAAGCTACTGACTGAATGAAAGGAGCTGGCATCTCACTCTCTTTGAATCTTCTTTATCATGCTAAGAGGAGCAGGAAAAAGCAAAAAATTTCAGAATTGCACCTTGCATTGCGGAGAAATTACTGTTTGTGCATTTACAATATTCAGTGATTTTTGCCATTGAAAAACATCATGTTATTCATATACCAGAAATGTTTGAAGCTACTGACTGAATGAAAGGAGCTGGCATCTCACTCTCTTTGAATCTTCTTTATCATGCTAAGAGGAGCAGGAAAAAGCAAAAAATTTCAGAATTGCACCTTGCAATGCGGAGAAATTACTGTTTGTGCATTTACAATATTCATTGATTTTTGCCATTGAAAAACGTCCAGAAATGATTGAAGCTACTGACTGAATGAAAGGAGCTGGCATCTCACTCTCTTTGAATCTTGTTTATCATGCTAAGAGGAGCAGGAAAAAGCAAAAAATTTCAGAATTGCACCTTGCAATGCGGAGAAATTACTGTTTGTGCATTTACAATATTCATTGATTTTTGCCATTGAAAAACGTCCAGAAATGATTGAAGCTACTGACTGAATGAAAGGAGCTGGCATCTCACTATCTTTGAATCTTCTTTATCATGCTTAGAGGAGCAGGAAAAAGCAAAAAATTTCAGAATTGCACCTTGCAATGCGGAGAAATTACTGTTTGTGCATTTACAATATTCATTGATTTTTGCCATTGAAAAACATCATGTTATTCATATACCAGAAATGATTGAATCTACTGACTGAATGAAAGGAGCTGGCATCTCACTCTCTTTGAATCTTCTTTATCATGCTAAGAGGAGCAGAAAAAAGCAAAAAATTTCAGAATTGCACCTTGCAATGCGGAGAAATTACTCTTTGTGCATTTACAATATTCATTGATTTTTGACATTGAAAAACGTCCAGAAATGATTGAAGCTACTGACTGAATGAAAGGAGCTGGCATCTCACTCTCTTTGAATCTTGTTTATCATGCTAAGAGGAGCAGGAAAAAGCAAAAAATTTCAGAATTGCACCTTGCAATGCGGAGAAATTACTGTTTGTGCATTTACAATATTCATTGATTTTTGCCATTGAAAAACGTCCAGAAATGATTGAAGCTACTGACTGAATGAAAGGAGCTGGCATCTCACTCTCTTTGAATCTTGTTTATCATGCTAAGAGGAGCAGGAAAAAGCAAAAAATTTCAGAATTGCACCTTGCAATGCGGAGAAATTACTGTTTGTGCATTTACAATATTCATTGATTTTTGCCATTGAAAAACGTCCAGAAATGATTGAAGCTACTGACTGAATGAAAGGAGCTGGCATCTCACTCTCTTTGAATCTTCTTTATCATGCTAAGAGGAGCAGGAAAAAGCAAAAAATTTCAGAATTGCACCTTGCAATGCGGAGAAATTACTGTTTGTGCATTTACAATATTCAGTGATTTTTGCCATTGAAAAACATCATGTTATTCATATACCAGAAATGTTTGAAGCTACTGACTGAATGAAAGGAGCTGGCATCTCACTCTCTTTGAATCTTCTTTATCATGCTAAGAGGAGCAGGAAAAAGCAAAAAATTTCAGAATTGCACCTTGCAATGCGGAGAAATTACTGTTTGTGCATTTACAATATTCATTGATTTTTGCCATTGAAAAACGTCCAGAAATGATTGAAGCTACTGACTGAATGAAAGGAGCTGGCATCTCACTCTCTTTGAATCTTGTTTATCATGCTAAGAGGAGCAGGAAAAAGCAAAAAATTTCAGAATTGCACCTTGCAATGCGGAGAAATTACTGTTTGTGCATTTACAATATTCATTGATTTTTGCCATTGAAAAACGTCCAGAAATGATTGAAGCTACTGACTGAATGAAAGGAGCTGGCATCTCACTATCTTTGAATCTTCTTTATCATGCTTAGAGGAGCAGGAAAAAGCAAAAAATTTCAGAATTGCACCTTGCAATGCGGAGAAATTACTGTTTGTGCATTTACATTATTCATTGATTTTTGCCATTGAAAAACATCATGTTATTCATATACCAGAAATGATTGAAGCTACTGACTGAATGAAAGGAGCTGGCATCTCACTCTCTTTGAATCTTCTTTATCATGCTAAGAGGAGCAGGAAAAAGCAAAAAATTTCAGAATTGCACCTTGCAATGCGGAGAAATTACTGTTTGTGCATTTACAATATTCAATGATTTTTGCCATTGAAAAACGTCCAGAAATGATTGAAGCTACTGACTGAATGAAAGGAGCTATCATCTCTCTCTTTGAATCTTCTTTATCATGCTAAGAGGAGCAGGAAAAAGCAAAAAATTTCAGAATTGCACCTTGCAATGCGGAGAAATTACTGTTTGTGCATTTACAATATTCATTGATTTTTGCCATTGAAAAACGTCCAGAAATGATTGAAGCTACTGACTGAATGAAAGGAGCTGGCATCTCACTCTGTTTGAATCTTGTTTATCATGCTAAGAGGAGCAGGAAAAAGCAAAAAATTTCAGAATTGCACCTTGCAATGCGGAGAAATTACTGTTTGTGCATTTACAATATTCATTGATTTTTGCCATTGAAAAACGTCCAGAAATGATTGAAGCTACTGACTGAATGAAAGGAGCTGGCATCTCACTCTCTTTGAATCTTCTTTATCATGCTAAGAGGAGCAGGAAAAAGCAAAAAATTTCAGAATTGCACCTTTCAATGCGGAGAAATTACTGTTTGTGCATTTACAATATTCATTGATTTTTGCCATTGAAAAATATCATGTTATTCATATACCAGAAATGTTTGAAGCTACTGACTGAATGAAAGGAGCTGGCATCTCACTCTCTTTGAATCTTCTTTATCATGCTAAGAGGAGCAGGAAAAAGCAAAAAATTTCAGAATTGCACCTTGCAATGCGGAGAAATTACTGTTTGTGCATTTACAATATTCATTGATTTTTGCCATTGAAAAACGTCCAGAAATGATTGAAGCTACTGACTGAATGAAAGGAGCTGGCATCTCACTCTCTTTGAATCTTGTTTATCATGCTAAGAGGAGCAGGAAAAAGCAAAAAATTTCAGAATTGCACCTTGCAATGCGGAGAAATTACTGTTTGTGCATTTACAATATTCATTGATTTGTGCCATTGAAAAACGTCCAGAAATGATTGAAGCTACTGACTGAATGAAAGGAGCTGGCATCTCACTCTCTTTGAATCTTCTTTATCATGCTAAGAGGAGCAGGAAAAAGCAAAAAATTTCAGAATTGCACCTTGCAATGCGGAGAAATTACTGTTTGTGCATTTACAATATTCAGTGATTTTTGCCATTGAAAAACATCATGTTATTCATATACCAGAAATGTTTGAAGCTACTGACTGAATGAAAGGAGCTGGCATCTCACTCTCTTTGAATCTTCTTTATCATGCTAAGAGGAGCAGGAAAAAGCAAAAAATTTCAGAATTGCACCTTGCAATGCGGAGAAATTACTGTTTGTGCATTTACAATATTCATTGATTTTTGCCATTGAAAAATATCATGTTATTCATATACCAGAAATGTTTGAAGCTACTGACTGAATGAAAGGAGCTGGCATCTCACTCTCTTTGAATCTTCTTTATCATGCTAAGAGGAGCAGGAAAAAGCAAAAAATTTCAGAATTGCACCTTGCAATGCGGAGAAATTACTGTTTGTGCATTTACAATATTCATTGATTTTTGCCATTGAAAAACGTCCAGAAATGATTGAAGCTACTGACTGAATGAAAGGAGCTGGCATCTCACTCTCTTTGAATCTTGTTTATCATGCTAAGAGGAGCAGGAAAAAGCAAAAAATTTCAGAATTGCACCTTGCAATGCGGAGAAATTACTGTTTGTGCATTTATAATATTCATTGATTTTTGCCATTGAAAAACATCATGTTATTCATATACCAGAAATGTTTGAAGCTACTGACTGAATGAAAGGAGCTGGCATCTCACTCTCTTTGAATCTTCTTTATCATGCTAAGAGGAGCAGAAAAAAGCAAAAAATTTCAGAATTGCACCTTGCAATGCGGAGAAATTACTCTTTGTGCATTTACAATATTCATTGATTTTTGCCATTGAAAAACGTCCAGAAATGATTGAAGCTACTGACTGAATGAAAGGAGCTGGCATCTCACTCTCTTTGAATCTTGTTTATCATGCTAAGAGGAGCAGGAAAAAGCAAAAAATTTCAGAATTGCACCTTGCAATGCGGAGAAATTACTGTTTGTGCATTTACAATATTCATTGATTTTTGCCATTGAAAAACGTCCAGAAATGATTGAAGCTACTGACTGAATGAAAGGAGCTGGCATCTCACTCTCTTTGAATCTTGTTTATCATGCTAAGAGGAGCAGGAAAAAGCAAAAAATTTCAGAATTGCACCTTGCAATGCGGAGAAATTACTGTTTGTGCATTTACAATATTCATTGATTTTTGCCATTGAAAAACGTCCAGAAATGATTGAAGCTACTGACTGAATGAAAGGAGCTGGCATCTCACTCTCTTTGAATCTTCTTTATCATGCTAAGAGGAGCAGGAAAAAGCAAAAAATTTCAGAATTGCACCTTGCATTGCGGAGAAATTACTGTTTGTGCATTTACAATATTCAGTGATTTTTGCCATTGAAAAACATCATGTTATTCATATACCAGAAATGTTTGAAGCTACTGACTGAATGAAAGGAGCTGGCATCTCACTCTCTTTGAATCTTCTTTATCATGCTAAGAGGAGCAGGAAAAAGCAAAAAATTTCAGAATTGCACCTTGCAATGCGGAGAAATTACTGTTTGTGCATTTACAATATTCATTGATTTTTGCCATTGAAAAACGTCCAGAAATGATTGAAGCTACTGACTGAATGAAAGGAGCTGGCATCTCACTCTCTTTGAATCTTGTTTATCATGCTAAGAGGAGCAGGAAAAAGCAAAAAATTTCAGAATTGCACCTTGCAATGCGGAGAAATTACTGTTTGTGCATTTACAATATTCATTGATTTTTGCCATTGAAAAACGTCCAGAAATGATTGAAGCTACTGACTGAATGAAAGGAGCTGGCATCTCACTATCTTTGAATCTTCTTTATCATGCTTAGAGGAGCAGGAAAAAGCAAAAAATTTCAGAATTGCACCTTGCAATGCGGAGAAATTACTGTTTGTGCATTTACAATATTCATTGATTTTTGCCATTGAAAAACATCATGTTATTCATATACCAGAAATGATTGAATCTACTGACTGAATGAAAGGAGCTGGCATCTCACTCTCTTTGAATCTTCTTTATCATGCTAAGAGGAGCAGAAAAAAGCAAAAAATTTCAGAATTGCACCTTGCAATGCGGAGAAATTACTCTTTGTGCATTTACAATATTCATTGATTTTTGCCATTGAAAAACGTCCAGAAATGATTGAAGCTACTGACTGAATGAAAGGAGCTGGCATCTCACTCTCTTTGAATCTTGTTTATCATGCTAAGAGGAGCAGGAAAAAGCAAAAAATTTCAGAATTGCACCTTGCAATGCGGAGAAATTACTGTTTGTGCATTTACAATATTCATTGATTTTTGCCATTGAAAAACGTCCAGAAATGATTGAAGCTACTGACTGAATGAAAGGAGCTGGCATCTCACTCTCTTTGAATCTTGTTTATCATGCTAAGAGGAGCAGGAAAAAGCAAAAAATTTCAGAATTGCACCTTGCAATGCGGAGAAATTACTGTTTGTGCATTTACAATATTCATTGATTTTTGCCATTGAAAAACGTCCAGAAATGATTGAAGCTACTGACTGAATGAAAGGAGCTGGCATCTCACTCTCTTTGAATCTTCTTTATCATGCTAAGAGGAGCAGGAAAAAGCAAAAAATTTCAGAATTGCACCTTGCAATGCGGAGAAATTACTGTTTGTGCATTTACAATATTCAGTGATTTTTGCCATTGAAAAACATCATGTTATTCATATACCAGAAATGTTTGAAGCTACTGACTGAATGAAAGGAGCTGGCATCTCACTCTCTTTGAATCTTCTTTATCATGCTAAGAGGAGCAGGAAAAAGCAAAAAATTTCAGAATTGCACCTTGCAATGCGGAGAAATTACTGTTTGTGCATTTACAATATTCATTGATTTTTGCCATTGAAAAACGTCCAGAAATGATTGAAGCTACTGACTGAATGAAAGGAGCTGGCATCTCACTCTCTTTGAATCTTGTTTATCATGCTAAGAGGAGCAGGAAAAAGCAAAAAATTTCAGAATTGCACCTTGCAATGCGGAGAAATTACTGTTTGTGCATTTACAATATTCATTGATTTTTGCCATTGAAAAACGTCCAGAAATGATTGAAGCTACTGACTGAATGAAAGGAGCTGGCATCTCACTATCTTTGAATCTTCTTTATCATGCTTAGAGGAGCAGGAAAAAGCAAAAAATTTCAGAATTGCACCTTGCAATGCGGAGAAATTACTGTTTGTGCATTTACAATATTCATTGATTTTTGCCATTGAAAAACATCATGTTATTCATATACCAGAAATGATTGAAGCTACTGACTGAATGAAAGGAGCTGGCATCTCACTCTCTTTGAATCTTCTTTATCATGCTAAGAGGAGCAGGAAAAAGCAAAAAATTTCAGAATTGCACCTTGCAATGCGGAGAAATTACTGTTTGTGCATTTACAATATTCAATGATTTTTGCCATTGAAAAACGTCCAGAAATGATTGAAGCTACTGACTGAATGAAAGGAGCTATCATCTCTCTCTTTGAATCTTCTTTATCATGCTAAGAGGAGCAGGAAAAAGCAAAAAATTTCAGAATTGCACCTTGCAATGCGGAGAAATTACTGTTTGTGCATTTACAATATTCATTGATTTTTGCCATTGAAAAACGTCCAGAAATGATTGAAGCTACTGACTGAATGAAAGGAGCTGGCATCTCACTCTGTTTGAATCTTGTTTATCATGCTAAGAGGAGCAGGAAAAAGCAAAAAATTTCAGAATTGCACCTTGCAATGCGGAGAAATTACTGTTTGTGCATTTACAATATTCATTGATTTTTGCCATTGAAAAACGTCCAGAAATGATTGAAGCTACTGACTGAATGAAAGGAGCTGGCATCTCACTCTCTTTGAATCTTCTTTATCATGCTAAGAGGAGCAGGAAAAAGCAAAAAATTTCAGAATTGCACCTTTCAATGCGGAGAAATTACTGTTTGTGCATTTACAATATTCATTGATTTTTGCCATTGAAAAATATCATGTTATTCATATACCAGAAATGTTTGAAGCTACTGACTGAATGAAAGGAGCTGGCATCTCACTCTCTTTGAATCTTCTTTATCATGCTAAGAGGAGCAGGAAAAAGCAAAAAATTTCAGAATTGCACCTTGCAATGCGGAGAAATTACTGTTTGTGCATTTACAATATTCATTGATTTTTGCCATTGAAAAACGTCCAGAAATGATTGAAGCTACTGACTGAATGAAAGGAGCTGGCATCTCACTCTCTTTGAATCTTGTTTATCATGCTAAGAGGAGCAGGAAAAAGCAAAAAATTTCAGAATTGCACCTTGCAATGCGGAGAAATTACTGTTTGTGCATTTACAATATTCATTGATTTGTGCCATTGAAAAACGTCCAGAAATGATTGAAGCTACTGACTGAATGAAAGGAGCTGGCATCTCACTCTCTTTGAATCTTCTTTATCATGCTAAGAGGAGCAGGAAAAAGCAAAAAATTTCAGAATTGCACCTTGCAATGCGGAGAAATTACTGTTTGTGCATTTACAATATTCAGTGATTTTTGCCATTGAAAAACATCATGTTATTCATATACCAGAAATGTTTGAAGCTACTGACTGAATGAAAGGAGCTGGCATCTCACTCTCTTTGAATCTTCTTTATCATGCTAAGAGGAGCAGGAAAAAGCAAAAAATTTCAGAATTGCACCTTGCAATGCGGAGAAATTACTGTTTGTGCATTTACAATATTCATTGATTTTTGCCATTGAAAAACGTCCAGAAATGATTGAAGCTACTGACTGAATGAAAGGAGCTGGCATCTCACTCTCTTTGAATCTTGTTTATCATGCTAAGAGGAGCAGGAAAAAGCAAAAAATTTCAGAATTGCACCTTGCAATGCGGAGAAATTACTGTTTGTGCATTTACAATATTCATTGATTTTTGCCATTGAAAAACGTCCAGAAATGATTGAAGCTACTGACGGAATGAAAGGAGCTGGCATCTCACTATCTTTGAATCTTCTTTATCATGCTTAGAGGAGCAGGAAAAAGCAAAAAATTTCAGAATTGCACCTTGCAATGCGGAGAAATTACTGTTTGTGCATTTACAATATTCATTGATTTTTGCCATTGAAAAACATCATGTTATTCATATACCAGAAATGATTGAAGCTACTGACTGAATGAAAGGAGCTGGCATCTCACTCTCTTTGAATCTTCTTTATCATGCTAAGAGGAGCAGGAAAAAGCAAAAAATTTCAGAATTGCACCTTGCAATGCGGAGAAATTACTGTTTGTGCATTTACAATATTCAATGATTTTTGCCATTGAAAAACGTCCAGAAATGATTGAAGCTACTGACTGAATGAAAGGAGCTGGCATCTCTCTCTTTGAATCTTCTTTATCATGCTAAGAGGAGCAGGAAAAAGCAAAAAATTTCAGAATTGCACCTTGCAATGCGGAGAAATTACTGTTTGTGCATTTACAATATTCATTGATTTTTGCCATTGAAAAACATCCAGAAATGATTGAAGCTACTGACTGAATGAAAGGAGCTGGCATCTCACTCTCTTTGAATCTTGTTTATCATGCTAAGAGGAGCAGGAAAAAGCAAAAAATTTCAGAATTGCACCTTGCAATGCGGAGAAATTACTGTTTGTGCATTTACAATATTCATTGATTTTTGCCATTGAAAAACGTCCAGAAATGATTGAAGCTACTGACTGAATGAAAGGAGCTGGCATCTCACTCTCTTTGAATCTTCTTTATCATGCTAAGAGGAGCAGGAAAAAGCAAAAAATTTCAAAATTGCACCTTGCAATGCGGAGAAATTACTGTTTGTGCATTTACAATATTCATTGATTTTTGCCATTGAAAAACATCATGTTATTCATATACCAGAAATGTTTGAAGCTACTGACTGAATGAAAGGAGCTGGCATCTCACTCTCTTTGAATCTTTATCATGCTAAGAGGAGCAGGAAAAAGCAAAAAAATTCAGAATTGCACCTTGCAATGCGGAGAAATTACTGTTTGTGCATTTACAATATTCATTGATTTTTGCCATTGAAAAACGTCCAGAAATGATTGAAGCTACTGACTGAATGAAAGGAGCTGGCATCTCACTCTCTTTGAATCTTCTTTATCATGCTAAGAGGAGCAGGAAAAAGCAAAAAATTTCAGAATTGCACCTTGCAATGCGGAGAAATTACTGTTTGTGCATTTACAATATTCATTGATTTTTGCCATTGAAAAACATCATGTTATTCATATACCAGAAATGTTTGAAGCTACTGACTGAATGAAAGGAGCTGGCATCTCACTCTCTTTGAATCTTCTTTATCATGCTAAGAGGAGCAGGAAAAAGCAAAAAATTTCAGAATTGCACCTTGCAATGCGGAGAAATTACTGTTTGTGCATTTACAATATTCATTGATTTTTGCCATTGAAAAACGTCTAGAAATGATTGAAGCTACTGACTGATTGAAAGGAGCTGGCATCTCATTCTCTTTGAATCTTGTTTATCATGCAAAGAGGAGCAGGAAAAAGCAAAAAATTTCAGAATTGCACCTTGCAATGCGGAGAAATTACTGTTTGTGCATTTACAATATTCATTGATTTTTGCCATTGAAAAACGTCCAGAAATGATTGAAGCTACTGACTGAATGAAAGGAGCTGGCATCTCACTCTCTTTGAATCTTCTTTATATTGCTTAGAGGAGCAGGAAAAAGCAAAAAATTTCAGAATTGCACCTTGCAATGCGGAGAAATTACTGTTTGTGCATTTACAATATTCATTGATTTTTGCCATTGAAAAACATCATGTTATTCATATACCAGAAATGTTTGAAGCTACTGACTGAATGAAAGGAGCTGGCATCTCACTCTCTTTGAATCTTCTTTATCATGCTAAGAGGAGCAGGAAAAAGCAAAAAATTTCAGAATTGCACCTTGCAATGCGGAGAAATTACTGTTTGTGCATTTACAATATTCATTGATTTTTGCCATTGAAAAACGTCCAGAAATGATTGAAGCTACTGACTGAATGAAAGGAGCTGGCATCTCACTCTCTTTGAATCTTCTTTATCATGCTAAGAGGAGCAGGAAAAAGCAAAAAATTTCAGAATTGCACCTTGCAATGCGGAGAAATTACTGTTTGTGCATTTACAATATTCATTGATTTTTGCCATTGAAAAACGTCCAGAAATGATTGAAGCTACTGACTGAATGAAAGGAGCTGGCATCTCACTCTCTTTGAATCTTCTTTATCATGCTAAGAGGAGCAGGAAAAAGCAAAAAATTTCAGAATTGCACCTTGCAATGCGGAGAAATTACTGTTTGTGCATTTACAATATTCATTGATTTTTGCCATTGAAAAACGTCCAGAAATGATTGAAGCTACTGACTGAATGAAAGGAGCTGGCATCTCACTCTCTTTGAATCTTGTTTATCATGCTAAGAGGAGCAGGAAAAAGCAAAAAATTTCAGAATTGCACCTTGCAATGCGGAGAAATTACTGTTTGTGCATTTACAATATTCATTGATTTTTGCCATTGAAAAACGTCCAGAAATGATTGAAGCTACTGACGGAATGAAAGGAGCTGGCATCTCACTATCTTTGAATCTTCTTTATCATGCTTAGAGGAGCAGGAAAAAGCAAAAAATTTCAGAATTGCACCTTGCAATGCGGAGAAATTACTGTTTGTGCATTTACAATATTCATTGATTTTTGCCATTGAAAAACATCATGTTATTCATATACCAGAAATGATTGAAGCTACTGACTGAATGAAAGGAGCTGGCATCTCACTCTCTTTGAATCTTCTTTATCATGCTAAGAGGAGCAGGAAAAAGCAAAAAATTTCAGAATTGCACCTTGCAATGCGGAGAAATTACTGTTTGTGCATTTACAATATTCAATGATTTTTGCCATTGAAAAACGTCCAGAAATGATTGAAGCTACTGACTGAATGAAAGGAGCTGGCATCTCTCTCTTTGAATCTTCTTTATCATGCTAAGAGGAGCAGGAAAAAGCAAAAAATTTCAGAATTGCACCTTGCAATGCGGAGAAATTACTGTTTGTGCATTTACAATATTCATTGATTTTTGCCATTGAAAAACATCCAGAAATGATTGAAGCTACTGACTGAATGAAAGGAGCTGGCATCTCACTCTCTTTGAATCTTGTTTATCATGCTAAGAGGAGCAGGAAAAAGCAAAAAATTTCAGAATTGCACCTTGCAATGCGGAGAAATTACTGTTTGTGCATTTACAATATTCATTGATTTTTGCCATTGAAAAACGTCCAGAAATGATTGAAGCTACTGACTGAATGAAAGGAGCTGGCATCTCACTCTCTTTGAATCTTCTTTATCATGCTAAGAGGAGCAGGAAAAAGCAAAAAATTTCAAAATTGCACCTTGCAATGCGGAGAAATTACTGTTTGTGCATTTACAATATTCATTGATTTTTGCCATTGAAAAACATCATGTTATTCATATACCAGAAATGTTTGAAGCTACTGACTGAATGAAAGGAGCTGGCATCTCACTCTCTTTGAATCTTTATCATGCTAAGAGGAGCAGGAAAAAGCAAAAAAATTCAGAATTGCACCTTGCAATGCGGAGAAATTACTGTTTGTGCATTTACAATATTCATTGATTTTTGCCATTGAAAAACGTCCAGAAATGATTGAAGCTACTGACTGAATGAAAGGAGCTGGCATCTCACTCTCTTTGAATCTTCTTTATCATGCTAAGAGGAGCAGGAAAAAGCAAAAAATTTCAGAATTGCACCTTGCAATGCGGAGAAATTACTGTTTGTGCATTTACAATATTCATTGATTTTTGCCATTGAAAAACATCATGTTATTCATATACCAGAAATGTTTGAAGCTACTGACTGAATGAAAGGAGCTGGCATCTCACTCTCTTTGAATCTTCTTTATCATGCTAAGAGGAGCAGGAAAAAGCAAAAAATTTCAGAATTGCACCTTGCAATGCGGAGAAATTACTGTTTGTGCATTTACAATATTCATTGATTTTTGCCATTGAAAAACGTCTAGAAATGATTGAAGCTACTGACTGATTGAAAGGAGCTGGCATCTCATTCTCTTTGAATCTTGTTTATCATGCAAAGAGGAGCAGGAAAAAGCAAAAAATTTCAGAATTGCACCTTGCAATGCGGAGAAATTACTGTTTGTGCATTTACAATATTCATTGATTTTTGCCATTGAAAAACGTCCAGAAATGATTGAAGCTACTGACTGAATGAAAGGAGCTGGCATCTCACTCTCTTTGAATCTTCTTTATATTGCTTAGAGGAGCAGGAAAAAGCAAAAAATTTCAGAATTGCACCTTGCAATGCGGAGAAATTACTGTTTGTGCATTTACAATATTCATTGATTTTTGCCATTGAAAAACATCATGTTATTCATATACCAGAAATGTTTGAAGCTACTGACTGAATGAAAGGAGCTGGCATCTCACTCTCTTTGAATCTTCTTTATCATGCTAAGAGGAGCAGGAAAAAGCAAAAAATTTCAGAATTGCACCTTGCAATGCGGAGAAATTACTGTTTGTGCATTTACAATATTCATTGATTTTTGCCATTGAAAAACGTCCAGAAATGATTGAAGCTACTGACTGAATGAAAGGAGCTGGCATCTCACTCTCTTTGAATCTTCTTTATCATGCTAAGAGGAGCAGGAAAAAGCAAAAAATTTCAGAATTGCACCTTGCAATGCGGAGAAATTACTGTTTGTGCATTTACAATATTCATTGATTTTTGCCATTGAAAAACGTCCAGAAATGATTGAAGCTACTGACTGAATGAAAGGAGCTGGCATCTCACTCTCTTTGAATCTTCTTTATCATGCTAAGAGGAGCAGGAAAAAGCAAAAAATTTCAGAATTGCACCTTGCAATGCGGAGAAATTACTGTTTGTGCATTTACAATATTCATTGATTTTTGCCATTGAAAAACGTCCAGAAATGATTGAAGCTACTGACTGAATGAAAGGAGCTGGCATCTCACTCTCTTTGAATCTTGTTTATCATGCTAAGAGGAGCAGGAAAAAGCAAAAAATTTCAGAATTGCACCTTGCAATGCGGAGAAATTACTGTTTGTGCATTTACAATATTCATTGATTTTTGCCATTGAAAAACGTCCAGAAATGATTGAAGCTACTGACGGAATGAAAGGAGCTGGCATCTCACTATCTTTGAATCTTCTTTATCATGCTTAGAGGAGCAGGAAAAAGCAAAAAATTTCAGAATTGCACCTTGCAATGCGGAGAAATTACTGTTTGTGCATTTACAATATTCATTGATTTTTGCCATTGAAAAACATCATGTTATTCATATACCAGAAATGATTGAAGCTACTGACTGAATGAAAGGAGCTGGCATCTCACTCTCTTTGAATCTTCTTTATCATGCTAAGAGGAGCAGGAAAAAGCAAAAAATTTCAGAATTGCACCTTGCAATGCGGAGAAATTACTGTTTGTGCATTTACAATATTCAATGATTTTTGCCATTGAAAAACGTCCAGAAATGATTGAAGCTACTGACTGAATGAAAGGAGCTGGCATCTCTCTCTTTGAATCTTCTTTATCATGCTAAGAGGAGCAGGAAAAAGCAAAAAATTTCAGAATTGCACCTTGCAATGCGGAGAAATTACTGTTTGTGCATTTACAATATTCATTGATTTTTGCCATTGAAAAACATCCAGAAATGATTGAAGCTACTGACTGAATGAAAGGAGCTGGCATCTCACTCTCTTTGAATCTTGTTTATCATGCTAAGAGGAGCAGGAAAAAGCAAAAAATTTCAGAATTGCACCTTGCAATGCGGAGAAATTACTGTTTGTGCATTTACAATATTCATTGATTTTTGCCATTGAAAAACGTCCAGAAATGATTGAAGCTACTGACTGAATGAAAGGAGCTGGCATCTCACTCTCTTTGAATCTTCTTTATCATGCTAAGAGGAGCAGGAAAAAGCAAAAAATTTCAAAATTGCACCTTGCAATGCGGAGAAATTACTGTTTGTGCATTTACAATATTCATTGATTTTTGCCATTGAAAAACATCATGTTATTCATATACCAGAAATGTTTGAAGCTACTGACTGAATGAAAGGAGCTGGCATCTCACTCTCTTTGAATCTTTATCATGCTAAGAGGAGCAGGAAAAAGCAAAAAAATTCAGAATTGCACCTTGCAATGCGGAGAAATTACTGTTTGTGCATTTACAATATTCATTGATTTTTGCCATTGAAAAACGTCCAGAAATGATTGAAGCTACTGACTGAATGAAAGGAGCTGGCATCTCACTCTCTTTGAATCTTCTTTATCATGCTAAGAGGAGCAGGAAAAAGCAAAAAATTTCAGAATTGCACCTTGCAATGCGGAGAAATTACTGTTTGTGCATTTACAATATTCATTGATTTTTGCCATTGAAAAACATCATGTTATTCATATACCAGAAATGTTTGAAGCTACTGACTGAATGAAAGGAGCTGGCATCTCACTCTCTTTGAATCTTCTTTATCATGCTAAGAGGAGCAGGAAAAAGCAAAAAATTTCAGAATTGCACCTTGCAATGCGGAGAAATTACTGTTTGTGCATTTACAATATTCATTGATTTTTGCCATTGAAAAACGTCTAGAAATGATTGAAGCTACTGACTGATTGAAAGGAGCTGGCATCTCATTCTCTTTGAATCTTGTTTATCATGCAAAGAGGAGCAGGAAAAAGCAAAAAATTTCAGAATTGCACCTTGCAATGCGGAGAAATTACTGTTTGTGCATTTACAATATTCATTGATTTTTGCCATTGAAAAACGTCCAGAAATGATTGAAGCTACTGACTGAATGAAAGGAGCTGGCATCTCACTCTCTTTGAATCTTCTTTATATTGCTTAGAGGAGCAGGAAAAAGCAAAAAATTTCAGAATTGCACCTTGCAATGCGGAGAAATTACTGTTTGTGCATTTACAATATTCATTGATTTTTGCCATTGAAAAACATCATGTTATTCATATACCAGAAATGTTTGAAGCTACTGACTGAATGAAAGGAGCTGGCATCTCACTCTCTTTGAATCTTCTTTATCATGCTAAGAGGAGCAGGAAAAAGCAAAAAATTTCAGAATTGCACCTTGCAATGCGGAGAAATTACTGTTTGTGCATTTACAATATTCATTGATTTTTGCCATTGAAAAACGTCCAGAAATGATTGAAGCTACTGACTGAATGAAAGGAGCTGGCATCTCACTCTCTTTGAATCTTCTTTATCATGCTAAGAGGAGCAGGAAAAAGCAAAAAATTTCAGAATTGCACCTTGCAATGCGGAGAAATTACTGTTTGTGCATTTACAATATTCATTGATTTTTGCCATTGAAAAACGTCCAGAAATGATTGAAGCTACTGACTGAATGAAAGGAGCTGGCATCTCACTCTCTTTGAATCTTCTTTATCATGCTAAGAGGAGCAGGAAAAAGCAAAAAATTTCAGAATTGCACCTTGCAATGCGGAGAAATTACTGTTTGTGCATTTACAATATTCATTGATTTTTGCCATTGAAAAACGTCCAGAAATGATTGAAGCTACTGACTGAATGAAAGGAGCTGGCATCTCACTCTCTTTGAATCTTGTTTATCTTGCTAAGAGGAGCAGGAAAAAGCAAAAAATTTCAGAATTGCACCTTGCAATGCGGAGAAATTACTGTTTGTGCATTTACAATATTCATTGATTTTTGCCATTGAAAAACGTCCAGAAATGTTTGAAGCTACTGACTGAATGAAAGGAGCTGGCATCTCACTCTCTTTGAATCTTCTTTATCATGCTAAGAGGAGCAGAAAAAAGCAAAAAATTTCAGAATTGCACCTTGCAATGCGGAGAAATTACTGTTTGTGCATTTACAATATTCATTGATTTTTGCCATTGAAAAACGTCCAGAAATGATTGAAGCTACTGACTGAATGAAAGGAGCTGGCATCTCACTCTCTTTGAATCTTGTTTATCATGCTAAGAGGAGCAGGAAAAAGCAAAAAATTTCAGAATTGCACCTTGCAATGCGGAGAAATTACTGTTTGTGCATTTACAATATTCATTGATTTTTGCCATTGAAAAACATCATGTTATTCATATACCAGAAATGATTGAAGCTACTGACTGAATGAAAGGAGCTGGCATCTCACTCTCTTTGAATCTTCTTTATCATGCTAAGAGGAGCAGGAAAAAGCAAAAAATTTCAGAATTGCACCTTGCAATGCGGAGAAATTACTGTTTGTGCATTTACAATATTCAATGATTTTTGCCATTGAAAAACGTCCAGAAATGATTGAAGCTACTGACTGAATGAAAGGAGCTGGCATCTCACTCTCTTTGAATGTTCTTTATCATGCTAAGAGGAGCAGGAAAAAGCAAAAAATTTCAGAATTGCACCTTGCAATGCGGAGAAATTACTGTTTGTGCATTTACAATATTCATTGATTTTTGCCATTCAAAAACATGTTATTCATATACCAGAAATGTTTGAAGCTACTGACTGAATGAAAGGAGCTGGCATCTCACTCTCTTTGAATCTTCTTTATCATGCTCAGAGGAGCAGGAAAAAGCAAAAAATTTCAGAATTGCACCTTGCAATGCGGAGAAATTACTGTTTGTGCATTTACAATATTCATTGATTTTTGCCATTGAAAAACATCATGTTATTCATATACCAGAAATGTTTGAAGCTACTGACTGAATGAAAGGAGCTGGCATCTCACTCTCTTTGAATCTTCTTTATCATGCTAAGAGGAGCAGAAAAAAGCAAAAAATTTCAGAATTGCACCTTGCAATGCGGAGAAATTACTGTTTGTGCATTTACAATATTCATTGATTTTTGCCATTGAAAAACATCCAGAAATGATTGAAGCTACTGACTGAATGAAAGGAGCTGGCATCTCACTCTCTTTGAATCTTGTTTATCATGCTAAGAGGAGCAGGAAAAAGCAAAAAATTTCAGAATTGCACCTTGCAATGCGGAGAAATTACTGTTTGTGCATTTACAATATTCATTGATTTTTGCCATTGAAAAACGTCCAGAAATGATTGAAGCTACTGACTGAATGAAAGGAGCTGGCATCTCACTCTCTTTGAATCTTCTTTATCATGCTAAGAGGAGCAGGAAAAAGCAAAAAATTTCAAAATTGCACCTTGCAATGCGGAGAAATTACTGTTTGTGCATTTACAATATTCATTGATTTTTGCCATTGAAAAACATCATGTTATTCATATACCAGAAATGTTTGAAGCTACTGACTGAATGAAAGGAGCTGGCATCTCACTCTCTTTGAATCTTGTTTATCTTGCTAAGAGGAGCAGGAAAAAGTAAAAAATTTCAGAATTGCACCTTGCAATGCGGAGAAATTACTGTTTGTGCATTTACAATATTCATTGATTTTTGCCATTGAAAAACGTCCAGAAATGTTTGAAGCTACTGACTGAATGAAAGGAGCTGGCATCTCACTCTCTTTGAATCTTGTTTATCATGCTAAGAGGAGCAAGAAAAAGCAAAAAATTTCAGAATTGCACCTTGCAATGCGGAGAAATTACTGTTTGTGCATTTACAATATTCATTGATTTTTGCCATTGAAAAACATCATGTTATTCATATACCAGAAATGATTGAAGCTACTGACTGAATGAAAGGAGCTGGCATCTCACTCTCTTTGAATCTTCTTTATCATGCTAAGAGGAGCAGGAAAAAGCAAAAAATTTCAGAATTGCACCTTGCAATGCGGAGAAATTACTGTTTGTGCATTTACAATATTCATTGATTTTTGCCATTGAAAAACATCATGTTATTCATATACCAGAAATGTTTGAAGCTACTGACTGAATGAAAGGAGCTGGCATCTCACTCTCTTTGAATCTTCTTTATCATGCTAAGAGGAGCAGGAAAAAGCAAAAAATTTCAGAATTGCACCTTGCAATGCGGAGAAATTACTCTTTGTGCATTTACAATATTCAATGATTTTTGCCATTGAAAAACGTCCAGAAATGATTGAAGCTACTGACTGAATGAAAGGAGCTGGCATCTCACTCTCTTTGAATCTTCTTTATCATGCTAAAAGGAGCAGGAAAAAGCAAAAAATTTCAGAATTGCAGCTTGCAATGCGGAGAAATTACTGTTTGTGCATTTACAATATTCATTGATTTTTGCCATTGAAAAACATCGTTATTCATATACCAGAAATGTTTGAAGCTACTGACAATGAAAGGAGCTGGCATCTCACTCTTTGAATCTTCTTTATCATGCTAGGAGGAGCAGGAAAAAGCAAAAAATTTCAGAATTGCAGCTTGCAATGCGGAGAAATTACTCTTTGTGCATTTACAATATTCATTGATTTTTGCCATTGAAAAACGTCCAGAAATGATTGAAGCTACTGACTGAATGAAAGGAGCTGGCATCTCACTCTCTTTGAATCTTCTTTATCATGCTAAGAGGAGCAGGAAAAAGCAAAAAATTTCAGAATTGCACCTTGCAATGCGGAGAAATTACTGTTTGTGCATTTACAATATTCATTGATTTTTGCCATTGAAAAACATCATGTTATTCATATACCAGAAATGTTTGAAGCTACTGACAATGAAAGGAGCTGGCATCTCACTCTTTGAATCTTCTTTATCATGCTAGGAGGAGCAGGAAAAAGCAAAAAATTTCAGAATTGCACCTTGCAATGCGGAGAAATTACTCTTTGTGCATTTACAATATTCATTGATTTTTGCCAATGAAAAACATCATGTTATTCATATACCAGAAATGATTGAAGCTACTGACTGAATGAAAGGAGCTGGCATCTCACTCTCTTTGAATCTTCTTTATCATGCTAAGAGGAGCAGGAAAAAGCAAAAAATTTCAGAATTGCACCTTGCAATGCGGAGAAATTACTGTTTGTGCATTTACAATATTCAATGATTTTTGCCATTGAAAAACGTCCAGAAATGATTGAAGCTACTGACTGAATGAAAGGAGCTGGCATCTCTCTCTTTGAATCTTCTTTATCATGCTAAGAGGAGCAGGAAAAAGCAAAAAATTTCAGAATTGCACCTTGCAATGCGGAGAAATTACTGTTTGTGCATTTACAATATTCATTGATTTTTGCCATTGAAAAACATCATGTTATTCATATACCAGAAATGTTTGAAGCTACTGACTGAATGAAAGGAGCTGGCATCTCACTGTCTTTGAATCTTCTTTATCATGCTAAGAGGAGCAGGAAAAAGCAAAAAATTTCAGAATTGCACCTTGCAATGCGGAGAAATTACTGTTTGTGCATTTACAATATTCATTGATTTTTGCCATTGAAAAACGTCCAGAAATGATTGAAGCTACTGACTGAATGAAAGGAGCTGGCATCTCATTCTCTTTGAATCTTGTTTATCATGCAAAGAGGAGCAGGAAAAAGCAAAAAATTTCAGAATTGCACCTTGCAATGCGGAGAAATTACTGTTTGTGCATTTACAATATTCATTGATTTTTGCCATTGAAAAACGTCCAGAAATGATTGAAGCTACTGACTGAATGAAAGGAGCTGGCATCTCACTCTCTTTGAATCTTCCTTATATTGCTTAGAGGAGCAGGAAAAAGCAAAAAATTTCAGAATTGCACCTTGCAATGCGGAGAAATTACTGTTTGTGCATTTACAATATTCATTGATTTTTGCCATTGAAAAACATCATGTTATTCATATACCAGAAATGTTTGAAGCTACTGACTGAATGAAAGGAGCTGGCATCTCACTCTCTTTGAATCTTCTTTATCATGCTAAGAGGAGCAGGAAAAAGCAAAAAATTTCAGAATTGCACCTTGCAATGCGGAGAAATTACTGTTTGTGCATTTACAATATTCATTGATTTTTGCCATTGAAAAACGTCCAGAAATGATTGAAGCTACTGACTGAATGAAAGGAGCTGGCATCTCACTCTCTTTGAATCTTGTTTATCATGCTAAGAGGAGCAGGAAAAAGCAAAAAATTTCAGAATTGCACCTTGCAATGCGGAGAAATTACTGTTTGTGCATTTACAATATTCATTGATTTTTGCCATTGAAAAACATCATGTTATTCATATACCAGAAATGTTTGAAGCTACTGACTGAATGAAAGGAGCTGGCATCTCACTGTCTTTGAATCTTCTTTATCATGCTAAGAGGAGCAGGAAAAAGCAAAAAATTTCAGAATTGCACCTTGCAATGCGGAGAAATTACTGTTTGTGCATTTACAATATTCATTGATTTTTGCCATTGAAAAACGTCCAGAAATGATTGAAGCTACTGACTGAATGAAAGGAGCTGGCATCTCATTCTCTTTGAATCTTGTTTATCATGCAAAGAGGAGCAGGAAAAAGCAAAAAATTTCAGAATTGCACCTTGCAATGCGGAGAAATTACTGTTTGTGCATTTACAATATTCATTGATTTTTGCCATTGAAAAACGTCCAGAAATGATTGAAGCTACTGACTGAATGAAAGGAGCTGGCATCTCACTCTCTTTGAATCTTCCTTATATTGCTTAGAGGAGCAGGAAAAAGCAAAAAATTTCAGAATTGCACCTTGCAATGCGGAGAAATTACTGTTTGTGCATTTACAATATTCATTGATTTTTGCCATTGAAAAACATCATGTTATTCATATACCAGAAATGTTTGAAGCTACTGACTGAATGAAAGGAGCTGGCATCTCACTCTCTTTGAATCTTCTTTATCATGCTAAGAGGAGCAGGAAAAAGCAAAAAATTTCAGAATTGCACCTTGCAATGCGGAGAAATTACTGTTTGTGCATTTACAATATTCATTGATTTTTGCCATTGAAAAACGTCCAGAAATGATTGAAGCTACTGACTGAAGGAAAGGAGCTGGCATCTCACTCTCTTTGAATCTTGTTTATCATGCTAAGAGGAGCAGGAAAAAGCAAAAAATTTCAGAATTGCACCTTGCAATGCGGAGAAATTACTGTTTGTGCATTTACAATAATCATTGATTTTTGCCATTGAAAAACGTCCAGAAATGATTGAAGCTACTGACTGAATGAAAGGAGCTGGCATCTCACTCTCTTTGAATCTTCTTTATCATGCTAAGAGGAGCAGGAAAAAGCAAAAAATTTCAGAATTGCACCTTGCAATGCGGAGAAATTACTGTTTGTGCATTTACAATATTCAGTGATTTTTGCCATTGAAAAACATCATGTTATTCATATACCAGAAATGTTTGAAGCTACTGACTGAATGAAAGGAGCTGGCATCTCACTCTCTTTGAATCTTCTTTATCATGCTAAGAGGAGCAGGAAAAAGCAAAAAATTTCTGAATTGCACCTTGCAATGCGGAGAAATTACTGTTTGTGCATTTACAATATTCATTGATTTTTGCCATTGAAAAACGTCCAGAAATGATTGAAGCTACTGACTGAATGAAAGGAGCTGGCATCTCACTCTCTTTGAATCTTGTTTATCATGCTAAGAGGAGCAGGAAAAAGCAAAAAATTTCAGAATTGCACCTTGCAATGCGGAGAAATTACTGTTTGTGCATTTACAATATTCATTGATTTTTGCCATTGAAAAACATCATGTTATTCATATACCAGAAATGATTGAAGCTACTGACTGAATGAAAGGAGCTGGCATCTCACTCTCTTTGAATCTTCTTTATCATGCTAAGAGGAGCAGGAAAAAGCAAAAAATTTCAGAATTGCACCTTGCAATGCGGAGAAATTACTGTTTGTGCATTTACAATATTCATTGATTTTTGCCATTGAAAAACATCATGTTATTCATATACCAGAAATGATTGAAGCTACTGACTGAATGAAAGGAGCTGGCATCTCACTCTCTTTGAATCTTCTTTATCATGCTAAGAGGAGCAGGAAAAAGCAAAAAATTTCAGAATTGCACCTTGCAATGCGGAGAAATTACTGTTTGTGCATTTACAATATTCAATGATTTTTGCCATTGAAAAACGTCCAGAAATGATTGAAGCTACTGACTGAATGAAAGGAGCTGGCATCTCACTCTCTTTGAATCTTCTTTATCATGCTAAGAGGAGCAGGAAAAAGCAAAAAATTTCAGAATTGCACCTTGCAATGCGGAGAAATTACTGTTTGTGCATTTACAATATTCATTGATTTTTGCCATTGAAAAACGTCCAGAAATGATTGAAGCTACTGACTGAATGAAAGGAGCTGGCATCTCACTCTCTTTGAATCTTGTTTATCATGCTAAGAGGAGCAGGAAAAAGCAAAAAATTTCAGAATTGCACCTTGCAATGTGGAGAAATTACTGTTTGTGCATTTACAATATTCATTGATTTTTGCCATTGAAAAACGTCCAGAAATGATTGAAGCTACTGACTGAATGAAAGGAGCTGGCATCTCACTCTCTTTGAATCTTCTTTATCATGCTAAGAGGAGCAGGAAAAAGCAAAAAATTTCAGAATTGCACCTTGCAATGCGGAGAAATTACTGTTTGTGCATTTACAATATTCAGTGATTTTTGCCATTGAAAAACATCATGTTATTCATATACCAGAAATGTTTGAAGCTACTGACTGAATGAAAGGAGCTGGCATCTCACTCTCTTTGAATCTTCTTTATCATGCTAAGAGGAGCAGGAAAAAGCAAAAAATTTCAGAATTGCACCTTGCAATGCGGAGAAATTACTGTTTGTGCATTTACAATATTCATTGATTTTTGCCATTGAAAAACGTCCAGAAATGATTGAAGCTACTGACTGAATGAAAGGAGCTGGCATCTCACTCTCTTTGAATCTTGTTTATCATGCTAAGAGGAGCAGGAAAAAGCAAAAAATTTCAGAATTGCACCTTGCAATGCGGAGAAATTACTGTTTGTGCATTTACAATATTCATTGATTTTTGCCATTGAAAAACATCATGTTATTCATATACCAGAAATGATTGAAGCTACTGACTGAATGAAAGGAGCTGGCATCTCACTCTCTTTGAATCTTGTTTATCATGCTAAGAGGAGCAGGAAAAAGCAAAAAATTTCAGAATTGCACCTTGCAATGCGGAGAAATTACTGTTTGTGCATTTACAATATTCATTGATTTTTGCCATTGAAAAACATCATGTTATTCATATACCAGAAATGATTGAAGCTACTGACTGAATGAAAGGAGCTGGCATCTCACTCTCTTTGAATCTTCTTTATCATGCTAAGAGGAGCAGGAAAAAGCAAAAAATTTCAGAATTGCACCTTGCAATGCGGAGAAATTACTGTTTGTGCATTTACAATATTCAATGATTTTTGCCATTGAAAAACGTCCAGAAATGATTGAAGCTACTGACTGAATGAAAGGAGCTGGCATCTCACTCTCTTTGAATGTTCTTTATCATGCTAAGAGGAGCAGGAAAAAGCAAAAAATTTCAGAATTGCACCTTGCAATGCGGAGAAATTACTGTTTGTGCATTTACAATATTCATTGATTTTTGCCATTGAAAAACATGTTATTCATATACCAGAAATGTTTGAAGCTACTGACTGAATGAAAGGAGCTGGCATCTCACTCTCTTTGAATCTTCTTTATCATGCTCAGAGGAGCAGGAAAAAGCAAAAAATTTCAGAATTGCACCTTGCAATGCGGAGAAATTACTGTTTGTGCATTTACAATATTCATTGATTTTTGCCATTGAAAAACATCATGTTATTCATATACCAGAAATGTTTGAAGCTACTGACTGAATGAAAGGAGCTGGCATCTCACTCTCTTTGAATCTTCTTTATCATGCTAAGAGGAGCAGAAAAAAGCAAAAAATTTCAGAATTGCACCTTGCAATGCGGAGAAATTACTGTTTGTGCATTTACAATATTCATTGATTTTTGCCATTGAAAAACATCCAGAAATGATTGAAGCTACTGACTGAATGAAAGGAGCTGGCATCTCACTCTCTTTGAATCTTGTTTATCATGCTAAGAGGAGCAGGAAAAAGCAAAAAATTTCAGAATTGCACCTTGCAATGCGGAGAAATTACTGTTTGTGCATTTACAATATTCATTGATTTTTGCCATTGAAAAACGTCCAGAAATGATTGAAGCTACTGACTGAATGAAAGGAGCTGGCATCTCACTCTCTTTGAATCTTCTTTATCATGCTAAGAGGAGCAGGAAAAAGCAAAAAATTTCAAAATTGCACCTTGCAATGCGGAGAAATTACTGTTTGTGCATTTACAATATTCATTGATTTTTGCCATTGAAAAACATCATGTTATTCATATACCAGAAATGTTTGAAGCTACTGACTGAATGAAAGGAGCTGGCATCTCACTCTCTTTGAATCTTGTTTATCTTGCTAAGAGGAGCAGGAAAAAGTAAAAAATTTCAGAATTGCACCTTGCAATGCGGAGAAATTACTGTTTGTGCATTTACAATATTCATTGATTTTTGCCATTGAAAAACGTCCAGAAATGTTTGAAGCTACTGACTGAATGAAAGGAGCTGGCATCTCACTCTCTTTGAATCTTGTTTATCATGCTAAGAGGAGCAAGAAAAAGCAAAAAATTTCAGAATTGCACCTTGCAATGCGGAGAAATTACTGTTTGTGCATTTACAATATTCATTGATTTTTGCCATTGAAAAACATCATGTTATTCATATACCAGAAATGATTGATGCTACTGACTGAATGAAAGGAGCTGGCATCTCACTCTCTTTGAATCTTCTTTATCATGCTAAGAGGAGCAGGAAAAAGCAAAAAATTTCAGAATTGCACCTTGCAATGCGGAGAAATTACTGTTTGTGCATTTACAATATTCATTGATTTTTGCCATTGAAAAACATCATGTTATTCATATACCAGAAATGTTTGAAGCTACTGACTGAATGAAAGGAGCTGGCATCTCACTCTCTTTGAATCTTCTTTATCATGCTAAGAGGAGCAGGAAAAAGCAAAAAATTTCAGAATTGCACCTTGCAATGCGGAGAAATTACTCTTTGTGCATTTACAATATTCAATGATTTTTGCCATTGAAAAACGTCCAGAAATGATTGAAGCTACTGACTGAATGAAAGGAGCTGGCATCTCACTCTCTTTGAATCTTCTTTATCATGCTAAAAGGAGCAGGAAAAAGCAAAAAATTTCAGAATTGCACCTTGCAATGCGGAGAAATTACTGTTTGTGCATTTACAATATTCATTGATTTTTGCCATTGAAAAACATCGTTATTCATATACCAGAAATGTTTGAAGCTACTGACAATGAAAGGAGCTGGCATCTCACTCTTTGAATCTTCTTTATCATGCTAGGAGGAGCAGGAAAAAGCAAAAAAATTCAGAATTGCACCTTGCAATGCGGAGAAATTACTCTTTGTGCATTTACAATATTCATTGATTTTTGCCATTGAAAAACGTCCAGAAATGATTGAAGCTACTGACTGAATGAAAGGAGCTGGCATCTCACTCTCTTTGAATCTTCTTTATCATGCTAAGAGGAGCAGGAAAAAGCAAAAAATTTCAGAATTGCACCTTGCAATGCGGAGAAATTACTGTTTGTGCATTTACAATATTCATTGATTTTTGCCATTGAAAAACATCATGTTATTCATATACCAGAAATGTTTGAAGCTACTGACTGAATGAAAGGAGCTGGCTTCTCACTCTCTTTGAATCTTCTTTATCATGCTAAGAGGAGCAGGAAAAAGCAAAAAATTTCAGAATTGCACCTTGCAATGCGGAGAAATTACTGTTTGTGCATTTACAATATTCATTGATTTTTGCCATTGAAAAACATCATGTTATTCATATACCAGAAATGATTGAAGCTACTGACTGAATGAAAGGAGCTGGCATCTCACTCTCTTTGAATCTTCTTTATCATGCTAAGAGGAGCAGGAAAAAGCAAAAAATTTCAGAATTGCACCTTGCAATGCGGAGAAATTACTCTTTGTGCATTTACAATATTCAATGATTTTTGCCATTGAAAAACGTCCAGAAATGATTGAAGCTACTGACTGAATGAAAGGAGCTGGCATCTCACTCTCTTTGAATCTTCTTTATCATGCTAAAAGGAGCAGGAAAAAGCAAAAAATTTCAGAATTGCACCTTGCAATGCGGAGAAATTACTGTTTGTGCATTTACAATATTCATTGATTTTTGCCATTGAAAAACATCATGTTATTCATATACCAGAAATGTTTGAAGCTACTGACAATGAAAGGAGCTGGCATCTCACTCTTTGAATCTTCTTTATCATGCTAGGAGGAGCAGGAAAAAGCAAAAAATTTCAGAATTGCACCTTGCAATGCGGAGAAATTACTCTTTGTGCATTTACAATATTCATTGATTTTTGCCAATGAAAAACATCATGTTATTCATATACCAGAAATGATTGAAGCTACTGACTGAATGAAAGGAGCTGGCATCTCACTCTCTTTGAATCTTCTTTATCATGCTAAGAGGAGCAGGAAAAAGCAAAAAATTTCAGAATTGCACCTTGCAATGCGGAGAAATTACTGTTTGTGCATTTACAATATTCAATGATTTTTGCCATTGATAAACGTCCAGAAATGATTGAAGCTACTGACTGAATGAAAGGAGCTGGCATCTCTCTCTTTGAATCTTCTTTATCATGCTAAGAGGAGCAGGAAAAAGCAAAAAATTTCAGAATTGCACCTTGCAATGCGGAGAAATTACTGTTTGTGCATTTACAATATTCATTGATTTTTGCCATTGAAAAACATCATGTTATTCATATACCAGAAATGTTTGAAGCTACTGACTGAATGAAAGGAGCTGGCATCTCACTGTCTTTGAATCTTCTTTATCATGCTAAGAGGAGCAGGAAAAAGCAAAAAATTTCAGAATTGCACCTTGCAATGCGGAGAAATTACTGTTTGTGCATTTACAATATTCATTGATTTTTGCCGTTGAAAAACGTCCAGAAATGATTGAAGCTACTGACTGAATGAAAGGAGCTGGCATCTCATTCTCTTTGAATCTTGTTTATCATGCAAAGAGGAGCAGGAAAAAGCAAAAAATTTCAGAATTGCACCTTGCAATGCGGAGAAATTACTGTTTGTGCATTTACAATATTCATTGATTTTTGCCATTGAAAAACGTCCAGAAATGATTGAAGCTACTGACTGAATGAAAGGAGCTGGCATCTCACTCTCTTTGAATCTTCCTTATATTGCTTAGAGGAGCAGGAAAAAGCAAAAAATTTCAGAATTGCACCTTGCAATGCGGAGAAATTACTGTTTGTGCATTTACAATATTCATTGATTTTTGCCATTGAAAAACATCATGTTATTCATATACCAGAAATGTTTGAAGCTACTGACTGAATGAAAGGAGCTGGCATCTCACTCTCTTTGAATCTTCTTTATCATGCTAAGAGGAGCAGGAAAAAGCAAAAAATTTCAGAATTGCACCTTGCAATGCGGAGAAATTACTGTTTGTGCATTTACAATATTCATTGATTTTTGCCATTGAAAAACGTCCAGAAATGATTGAAGCTACTGACTGAATGAAAGGAGCTGGCATCTCACTCTCTTTGAATCTTGTTTATCATGCTAAGAGGAGCAGGAAAAAGCAAAAAATTTCAGAATTGCACCTTGCAATGCGGAGAAATTACTGTTTGTGCATTTACAATATTCATTGATTTTTGCCATTGAAAAACATCATGTTATTCATATACCAGAAATGTTTGAAGCTACTGACTGAATGAAAGGAGCTGGCATCTCACTGTCTTTGAATCTTCTTTATCATGCTAAGAGGAGCAGGAAAAAGCAAAAAATTTCAGAATTGCACCTTGCAATGCGGAGAAATTACTGTTTGTGCATTTACAATATTCATTGATTTTTGCCATTGAAAAACGTCCAGAAATGATTGAAGCTACTGACTGAATGAAAGGAGCTGGCATCTCATTCTCTTTGAATCTTGTTTATCATGCAAAGAGGAGCAGGAAAAAGCAAAAAATTTCAGAATTGCACCTTGCAATGCGGAGAAATTACTGTTTGTGCATTTACAATATTCATTGATTTTTGCCATTGAAAAACGTCCAGAAATGATTGAAGCTACTGACTGAATGAAAGGAGCTGGCATCTCACTCTCTTTGAATCTTCCTTATATTGCTTAGAGGAGCAGGAAAAAGCAAAAAATTTCAGATTTGCACCTTGCAATGCGGAGAAATTACTGTTTGTGCATTTACAATATTCATTGATTTTTGCCATTGAAAAACGTCCAGAAATGATTGAAGCTACTGACTGAATGAAAGGAGCTGGCATCTCACTCTCTTTGAATCTTCTTTATCATGCTAAGAGGAGCAGGAAAAAGCAAAAAATTTCAGAATTGCACCTTGCAATGCGGAGAAATTACTGTTTGTGCATTTACAATATTCAGTGATTTTTGCCATTGAAAAACATCATGTTATTCATATACCAGAAATGTTTGAAGCTACTGACTGAATGAAAGGAGCTGGCATCTCACTCTCTTTGAATCTTCTTTATCATGCTAAGAGGAGCAGGAAAAAGCAAAAAATTTCAGAATTGCACCTTGCAATGCGGAGAAATTACTGTTTGTGCATTTACAATATTCATTGATTTTTGCCATTGAAAAACGTCCAGAAATGATTGAAGCTACTGACTGAATGAAAGGAGCTGGCATCTCACTCTCTTTGAAACTTGTTTATCATGCTAAGAGGAGCAGGAAAAAGCAAAAAATTTCAGAATTGCACCTTGCAATGCGGAGAAATTACTGTTTGTGCATTTACAATATTCATTGATTTTTGCCATTGAAAAACATCATGTTATTCATATACCAGAAATGATTGAAGCTACTGACTGAATGAAAGGAGCTGGCATCTCACTCTCTTTGAATCTTCTTTATCATGCTAAGAGGAGCAGGAAAAAGCAAAAAATTTCAGAATTGCACCTTGCAATGCGGAGAAATTACTGTTTGTGCATTTACAATATTCATTGATTTTTGCCATTGAAAAACATCATGTTATTCATATACCAGAAATGATTGAAGCTACTGACTGAATGAAAGGAGCTGGCATCTCACTCTCTTTGAATCTTCTTTATCATGCTAAGAGGAGCAGGAAAAAGCAAAAAATTTCAGAATTGCACCTTGCAATGCGGAGAAATTACTGTTTGTGCATTTACAATATTCAATGATTTTTGCCATTGAAAAACGTCCAGAAATGATTGAAGCTACTGACTGAATGAAAGGAGCTGGCATCTCACTCTCTTTGAATCTTCTTTATCATGCTAAGAGGAGCAGGAAAAAGCAAAAAATTTCAGAATTGCACCTTGCAATGCGGAGAAATTACTGTTTGTGCATTTACAATATTCATTGATTTTTGCCATTGAAAAACGTCCAGAAATGATTGAAGCTACTGACTGAATGAAAGGAGCTGGCATCTCACTCTCTTTGAATCTTGTTTATCATGCTAAGAGGAGCAGGAAAAAGCAAAAAATTTCAGAATTGCACCTTGCAATGCGGAGAAATTACTGTTTGTGCATTTACAATATTCATTGATTTTTGCCATTGAAAAACGTCCAGAAATGATTGAAGCTACTGACTGAATGAAAGGAGCTGGCATCTCACTCTCTTTGAATCTTCTTTATCATGCTAAGAGGAGCAGGAAAAAGCAAAAAATTTCAGAATTGCACCTTGCAATGCGGAGAAATTACTGTTTGTGCATTTACAATATTCAGTGATTTTTGCCATTGAAAAACATCATGTTATTCATATACCAGAAATGTTTGAAGCTACTGACTGAATGAAAGGAGCTGGCATCTCACTCTCTTTGAATCTTCTTTATCATGCTAAGAGGAGCAGGAAAAAGCAAAAAATTTCAGAATTGCACCTTGCAATGCGGAGAAATTACTGTTTGTGCATTTACAATATTCATTGATTTTTGCCATTGAAAAACGTCCAGAAATGATTGAAGCTACTGACTGAATGAAAGGAGCTGGCATCTCACTCTCTTTGAATCTTGTTTATCATGCTAAGAGGAGCAGGAAAAAGCAAAAAATTTCAGAATTGCACCTTGCAATGCGGAGAAATTACTGTTTGTGCATTTACAATATTCATTGATTTTTGCCATTGAAAAACATCATGTTATTCATATACCAGAAATGATTGAAGCTACTGACTGAATGAAAGGAGAGGGCATCTCACTCTCTTTGAATCTTCTTTATCATGCTAAGAGGAGCAGGAAAAAGCAAAAAATTTCAGAATTGCACCTTGCAATGCGGAGAAATTACTGTTTGTGCATTTACAATATTCATTGATTTTTGCCATTGAAAAACATCATGTTATTCATATACCAGAAATGATTGAAGCTACTGACTGAATGAAAGGAGCTGGCATCTCACTCTTTTTGAATCTTCTTTATCATGCTAAGAGGAGCAGGAAAAAGCAAAAAATTTCAGAATTGCACCTTGCAATGCGGAGAAATTACTGTTTGTGCATTTACAATATTCAATGATTTTTGACATTGAAAAACGTCCAGAAATGATTGAAGCTACTGACTGAATGAAAGGAGCTGGCATCTCACTCTCTTTGAATCTTCTTTATCATGCTAAGAGGAGCAGGAAAAAGCAAAAAATTTCAGAATTGCACCTTGCAATGCGGAGAAATTACTGTTTGTGCATTTACAATATTCATTGATTTTTGCCATTGAAAAACATCATGTTATTCATATACCAGAAATGTTTGAAGCTACTGACAATGAAAGGAGCTGGCATCTCACTCTTTGAATCTTCTTTATCATGCTAGGAGGAGCAGGAAAAAGCAAAAAATTTCAGAATTTCACCTTGCAATGCGGAGAAATTACTCTTTGTGCATTTACAATATTCATTGATTTTTGCCATTGAAAAACGTCCAGAAATGATTGAAGCTACTGACTGAATGAAAGGAGCTGGCATCTCACTCTCTTTGAATCTTCTTTATCATGCTAAGAGGAGCAGGAAAAAGCAAAAAATTTCAGAATTGCACCTTGCAATGCGGAGAAATTACTGTTTGTGCATTTACAATATTCATTGATTTTTGCCATTGAAAAACGTCCAGAAATGATTGAAGCTACTGACTGAATGAAAGGAGCTGGCATCTCACTCTCTTTGAATCTTCTTTATCATGCTAAGAGGAGCAGGAAAAAGCAAAAAATTTCAGAATTGCACCTTGCAATGCGGAGAAATTTCTGTTTGTGCATTTACAATATTCATTGATTTTTGCCATTGAAAAACGTCCAGAAATGATTGAAGCTACTGACTGAATGAAAGGAGCTGGCATCTCACTCTCTTTGAATCTTCTTTATCATGCTAAGAGGAGCAGGAAAAAGCAAAAAATTTCAGAATTGCACCTTGCAATGCGGAGAAATTACTGTTTGTGCATTTACAATACTCATTGATTTTTGCCATTGAAAAACATCATGTTATTCATATACCAGAAATGTTTGAAGCTACTGACTGAATGAAAGGAGCTGGCATCTCACTCTCTTTGAATCTTCTTTATCATGCTAAGAGGAGCAGGAAAAAGCAAAAAATTTCAGAATTGCACCTTGCAATGCGGAGAAATTACTGTTTGTGCATTTACAATATTCATTGATTTTTGCCATTGAAAAACGTCCAGAAATGATTGAAGCTACTGACTGAATGAAAGGAGCTGGCATCTCACTCTCTTTGAATCTTGTTTATCATGCTAAGAGGAGCAGGAAAAAGCAAAAAATTTCAGAATTGCACCTTGCAATGCGGAGAAATTACTGTTTGTGCATTTACAATATTCATTGATTTTTGCCATTGAAAAACGTCCAGAAATGATTGAAGCTACTGACTGAATGAAAGGAGCTGGCATCTCACTCTCTTTGAATCTTCTTTATCATGCTAAGAGGAGCAGGAAAAAGCAAAAAATTTCAGAATTGCACCTTGCAATGCGGAGAAATTACTGTTTGTGCATTTACAATATTCATTGATTTTTGCCATTGAAAAACGTCCAGAAATGATTGAAGCTACTGACTGAATGAAAGGAGCTGGCATCTCACTCTCTTTGAATCTTCTTTATCATGCTAAGAGGAGCAGGAAAAAGCAAAAAATTTCAGAATTGCACCTTGCAATGCGGAGAAATTTCTGTTTGTGCATTTACAATATTCATTGATTTTTGCCATTGAAAAACGTCCAGAAATGATTGAAGCTACTGACTGAATGAAAGGAGCTGGCATCTCACTCTCTTTGAATCTTCTTTATCATGCTAAGAGGAGCAGGAAAAAGCAAAAAATTTCAGAATTGCACCTTGCAATGCGGAGAAATTACTGTTTGTGCATTTACAATACTCATTGATTTTTGCCATTGAAAAACATCATGTTATTCATATACCAGAAATGTTTGAAGCTACTGACTGAATGAAAGGAGCTGGCATCTCACTCTCTTTGAATCTTCTTTATCATGCTAAGAGGAGCAGGAAAAAGCAAAAAATTTCAGAATTGCACCTTGCAATGCGGAGAAATTACTGTTTGTGCATTTACAATATTCATTGATTTTTGCCATTGAAAAACGTCCAGAAATGATTGAAGCTACTGACTGAATGAAAGGAGCTGGCATCTCACTCTCTTTGAATCTTGTTTATCATGCTAAGAGGAGCAGGAAAAAGCAAAAAATTTCAGAATTGCACCTTGCAATGCGGAGAAATTACTGTTTGTGCATTTACAATATTCATTGATTTTTGCCATTGAAAAACGTCCAGAAATGATTGAAGCTACTGACTGAATGAAAGGAGCTGGCATCTCACTCTCTTTGAATCTTGTTTATCATGCTAAGAGGAGCAGGAAAAAGCAAAAAATTTCAGAATTGCACCTTGCAATGCGGAGAAATTACTGTTTGTGCATTTACAATATTCATTGATTTTTGCCATTGAAAAACGTCCAGAAATGATTGAAGCTACTGACTGAATGAAAGGAGCTGGCATCTCACTCTCTTTGAATCTTCTTTATCATGCTAAGAGGAGCAGGAAAAAGCAAAAAATTTCAGAATTGCACCTTGCAATGCGGAGAAATTACTGTTTGTGCATTTACAATATTCAGTGATTTTTGCCATTGAAAAACATCATGTTATTCATATACCAGAAATGTTTGAAGCTACTGACTGAATGAAAGGAGCTGGCATCTCACTCTCTTTGAATCTTCTTTATCATGCTAAGAGGAGCAGGAAAAAGCAAAAAATTTCAGAATTGCACCTTGCAATGCGGAGAAATTACTGTTTGTGCATTTACAATATTCATTGATTTTTGCCATTGAAAAACGTCCAGAAATGATTGAAGCTACTGACTGAATGAAAGGAGCTGGCATCTCACTCTCTTTGAATCTTGTTTATCATGCTAAGAGGAGCAGGAAAAAGCAAAAAATTTCAGAATTGCACCTTGCAATGCGGAGAAATTACTGTTTGTGCATTTACAATATTCATTGATTTTTGCCATTGAAAAACATCATGTTATTCATATACCAGAAATGATTGAAGCTACTGACTGAATGAAAGGAGCTGGCATCTCACTCTCTTTGAATCTTCTTTATCATGCTAAGAGGAGCAGGAAAAAGCAAAAAATTTCAGAATTGCACCTTGCAATGCGGAGAAATTACTGTTTGTGCATTTACAATATTCATTGATTTTTGCCATTGAAAAACATCATGTTATTCATATACCAGAAATGATTGAAGCTACTGACTGAATGAAAGGAGCTGGCATCTCAATCTCTTTGAATCTTCTTTATCATGCTAAGAGGAGCAGGAAAAAGCAAAAAATTTCAGAATTGCACCTTGCAATGCGGAGAAATTACTGTTTGTGCATTTACAATATTCAATGATTTTTGACATTGAAAAACGTCCAGAAATGATTGAAGCTACTGACTGAATGAAAGGAGCTGGCATCTCACTCTCTTTGAATCTTCTTTATCATGCTAAGAGGAGCAGGAAAAAGCAAAAAATTTCAGAATTGCACCTTGCAATGCGGAGAAATTACTGTTTGTGCATTTACAATATTCATTGATTTTTGCCATTGAAAAACATCATGTTATTCATATACCAGAAATGTTTGAAGCTACTGACAATGAAAGGAGCTGGCATCTCACTCTTTGAATCTTCTTTATCATGCTAGGAGGAGCAGGAAAAAGCAAAAAATTTCAGAATTTCACCTTGCAATGCGGAGAAATTACTCTTTGTGCATTTACAATATTCATTGATTTTTGCCATTGAAAAACGTCCAGAAATGATTGAAGCTACTGACTGAATGAAAGGAGCTGGCATCTCACTCTCTTTGAATCTTCTTTATCATGCTAAGAGGAGCAGGAAAAAGCAAAAAATTTCAGAATTGCACCTTGCAATGCGGAGAAATTACTGTTTGTGCATTTACAATATTCATTGATTTTTGCCATTGAAAAACGTCCAGAAATGATTGAAGCTACTGACTGAATGAAAGGAGCTGGCATCTCACTCTCTTTGAATCTTCTTTATCATGCTAAGAGGAGCAGGAAAAAGCAAAAAATTTCAGAATTGCACCTTGCAATGCGGAGAAATTACTGTTTGTGCATTTACAATATTCATTGATTTTTGCCATTGAAAAACGTCCAGAAATGATTGAAGCTACTGACTGAATGAAAGGAGCTGGCATCTCACTCTCTTTGAATCTTCTTTATCATGCTAAGAGGAGCAGGAAAAAGCAAAAAATTTCAGAATTGCACCTTGCAATGCGGAGAAATTACTGTTTGTGCATTTACAATATTCATTGATTTTTGCCATTGAAAAACGTCCAGAAATGATTGAAGCTACTGACTGAATGAAAGGAGCTGGCATCTCACTCTCTTTGAATCTTCTTTATCATGCCAAGAGGAGCAGGAAAAAGCAAAAAATTTCAGAATTGCACCTTGCAATGCGGAGAAATTACTGTTTGTGCATTTACAATACTCATTGATTTTTGCCATTGAAAAACATCATGTTATTCATATACCAGAAATGTTTGAAGCTACTGACTGAATGAAAGGAGCTGGCATCTCACTCTCTTTGAATCTTCTTTATCATGCTAAGAGGAGCAGGAAAAAGCAAAAAATTTCAGAATTGCACCTTGCAATGCGGAGAAATTACTGTTTGTGCATTTACAATATTCATTGATTTTTGCCATTGAAAAACGTCCAGAAATGATTGAAGCTACTGACTGAATGAAAGGAGCTGGCATCTCACTCTCTTTGAATCTTGTTTATCATGCTAAGAGGAGCAGGAAAAAGCAAAAAATTTCAGAATTGCACCTTGCAATGCGGAGAAATTACTGTTTGTGCATTTACAATATTCATTGATTTTTGCCATTGAAAAACGTCCAGAAATGATTGAAGCTACTGACTGAATGAAAGGAGCTGGCATCTCACTCTCTTTGAATCTTCTTTATCATGCTAAGAGGAGCAGGAAAAAGCAAAAAATTTCAGAATTGCACCTTGCAATGCGGAGAAATTACTGTTTGTGCATTTACAATATTCATTGATTTTTGCCATTGAAAAACATCATGTTATTCATATACCAGAAATGATTGAAGCTACTGACTGAATGAAAGGAGCTGGCATCTCACTCTCTTTGAATCTTCTTTATCATGCTAAGAGGAGCAGGAAAAAGCAAAAAATTTCAGAATTGCACCTTGCAATGCGGAGAAATTACTCTTTGTGCATTTACAATATTCATTGATTTTTGCCATTGAAAGACGTCCAGAAATGATTGAAGCTACTGACTGAATGAAAGGAGCTGGCATCTCACTCTCTTTGAATCTTCTTTATCATGCTAAGAGGAGCAGGAAAAAGCAAAAAATTTCAGAATTGCACCTTGCAATGCGGAGAAATTACTGTTTGTGCATTTACAATATTCATTGATTTTTGCCATTGAAAAACGTCCAGAAATGATTGAAGCTACTGACTGAATGAAAGGAGCTGGCATCTCACTCTCTTTGAATCTTCTTTATCATGCTAAGAGGAGCAGGAAAAAGCAAAAAATTTCAGAATTGCACCTTGCAATGCGGAGAAATTACTGTTTGTGCATTTACAATATTCATTGATTTTTGCCATTGAAAAACATCATGTTATTCATATACCAGAAATGTTTGAAGCTACTGACTGAATGAAAGGAGCTGGCATCTCACTCTCTTTGAATCTTCTTTATCATGCTAAGAGGAGCAGGAAAAAGCAAAAAATTTCAGAATTGCACCTTGCAATGCGGAGAAATTACTGTTTGTGCATTTACAATATTCATTGATTTTTGCCATTGAAAAACGTTCAGAAATGATTGAAGCTACTGACTGAATGAAAGGAGCTGGCATCTCACTCTCTTTGAATCTTGTTTATCATGCTAAGAGGAGCAGGAAAAAGCAAAAAATTTCAGAATTGCACCTTGCAATGCGGAGAAATTACTGTTTGTGCATTTACAATATTCATTGATTTTTGCCATTGAAAAACGTCCAGAAATGATTGAAGCTACTGACTGAATGAAAGGAGCTGGCATCTCACTCTCTTTGAATCTTCTTTATCATGCTAAGAGGAGCAGGAAAAAGCAAAAAATTTCAAAATTGCACCTTGCAATGCGGAGAAATTACTGTTTGTGCATTTACAATATTCATTGATTTTTGCCATTGAAAAACATCATGTTATTCATATACCAGAAATGTTTGAAGCTACTGACTGAATGAAAGGAGCTGGCATCTCACTCTCTTTGAATCTTCTTTATCATGCTAAGAGGAGCAGGAAAAACCAAAAAATTCAGAATTGCACCTTGCAATGCGGAGAAATTACTGTTTGTGCATTTACAATATTCATTGATTTTTGCCATTGAAAAACATCATGTTATTCATATACCAGAAATGTTTGAAGCTACTGACTGAATGAAAGGAGCTGGCATCTCACTCTCTTTGAATCTTCTTTATCATGCTAAGAGGAGCAGGAAAAAGCAAAAAATTTCAGAATTGCACCTTGCAATGCGGAGAAATTACTGTTTGTGCATTTACAATATTCATTGATTTTTGCCATTGAAAAACGTCCAGAAATGATTGAAGCTACTGACTGAATGAAAGGAGCTGGCATCTCATTCTCTTTGAATCTTGTTTATCATGCTAAGAGGAGCAGGAAAAAGCAAAAAATTTCAGAATTGCACCTTGCAATGCGGAGAAATTACTGTTTGTGCATTTACAATATTCATTGATTTTTGCCATTGAAAAACGTCCAGAAATGATTGAAGCTACTGACTGAATGAAAGGAGCTGGCATCTCACTCTCTTTGAATCTTCTTTATCATGCTTAGAGGAGCAGGAAAAAGCAAAAAATTTCAGAATTGCACCTTGCAATGCGGAGAAATTACTGTTTGTGCATTTACAATATTCATTGATTTTTGCCATTGAAAAACATCATGTTATTCATATACCAGAAATGTTTGAAGCTACTGACTGAATGAAAGGAGCTGGCATCTCACTCTCTTTGAATCTTCTTTATCATGCTAAGAGGAGCAGAAAAAAGCAAAAAATTTCAGAATTGCACCTTGCAATGCGGAGAAATTACTGTTTGTGCATTTACAATATTCATTGATTTTTGCCATTGAAAAACATCCAGAAATGATTGAAGCTACTGACTGAATGAAAGGAGCTGGCATCTCACTCTCTTTGAATCTTGTTTATCATGCTAAGAGGAGCAGGAAAAAGCAAAAAATTTCAGAATTGCACCTTGCAATGCGGAGAAATTACTGTTTGTGCATTTACAATATTCATTGATTTTTGCCATTGAAAAACGTCCAGAAATGATTGAAGCTACTGACTGAATGAAAGGAGCTGGCATCTCACTCTCTTTGAATCTTCTTTATCATGCTAAGAGGAGCAGGAAAAAGCAAAAAATTTCAAAATTGCACCTTGCAATGCGGAGAAATTACTGTTTGTGCATTTACAATATTCATTGATTTTTGCCATTGAAAAACATCATGTTATTCATATACCAGAAATGTTTGAAGCTACTGACTGAATGAAAGGAGCTGGCATCTCACTCTCTTTGAATCTTCTTTATCATGCTAAGAGGAGCAGGAAAAAGCAAAAAATTTCAGAATTGCACCTTGCAATGCGGAGAAATTACTGTTTGTGCATTTACAATATTCATTGATTTTTGCCATTGAAAAACGTCCAGAAATGATTGAAGCTACTGACTGAATGAAAGGAGCTGGCATCTCACTCTCTTTGAATCTTGTTTATCTTGCTAAGAGGAGCAGGAAAAAGCAAAAAATTTCAGAATTGCACCTTGCAATGCGGAGAAATTACTGTTTGTGCATTTACAATATTCATTGATTTTTGCCATTGAAAAACGTCCAGAAATGATTGAAGCTACTGACTGAATGAAAGGAGCTGGCATCTCACTCTCTTTGAATCTTCTTTACCATGCTAAGAGGAGCAGGAAAAAGCAAAAAATTTCAGAATTGCACCTTGCAATGCGGAGAAATTACTGTTTGTGCATTTACAATATTCATTGATTTTTGCCATTGAAAAACGTCCAGAAATGATTGAAGCTACTGACTGAATGAAAGGAGCTGGCATCTCACTCTCTTTGAATCTTGTTTATCTTGCTAAGAGGAGCAGGAAAAAGCAAAAAATTTCAGAATTGCACCTTGCAATGCGGAGAAATTACTGTTTGTGCATTTACAATATTCATTGATTTTTGCCATTGAAAAACGTCCAGAAATGATTGAAGCTACTGACTGAATGAAAGGAGCTGGCATCTCACTCTCTTTGAATCTTCTTTATCATGCTAAGAGGAGCAGGAAAAAGCAAAAAATTTCAAAATTGCACCTTGCAATGCGGAGAAATTACTGTTTGTGCATTTACAATATTCATTGATTTTTGCCATTGAAAAACATCATGTTATTCATATACCAGAAATGTTTGAAGCTACTGACTGAATGAAAGGAGCTGGCATCTCACTCTCTTTGAATCTTCTTTATCATGCTAAGAGGAGCAGGAAAAAGCAAAAAAATTCAGAATTGCACCTTGCAATGCGGAGAAATTACTGTTTGTGCATTTACAATATTCATTGATTTTTGCCATTGAAAAACGTCCAGAAATGATTGAAGCTACTGACTGAATGAAAGGAGCTGGCATCTCACTCTCTTTGAATCTTCTTTATCATGCTAAGAGGAGCAGGAAAAAGCAAAAAATTTCAGAATTGCACCTTGCAATGCGGAGAAATTACTGTTTGTGCATTTACAATATTCATTGATTTTTGCCATTGAAAAACATCATGTTATTCATATACCAGAAATGTTTGAAGCTACTGACTGAATGAAAGGAGCTGGCATCTCACTCTCTTTGAATCTTCTTTATCATGCTAAGAGGAGCAGGAAAAAGCAAAAAATTTCAGAATTGCACCTTGCAATGCGGAGAAATTACTGTTTGTGCATTTACAATATTCATTGATTTTTGCCATTGAAAAACGTCCAGAAATGATTGAAGCTACTGACTGAATGAAAGAAGCTGGCATCTCATTCTCTTTGAATCTTGTTTATCATGCAAAGAGGAGCAGGAAAAAGCAAAAAATTTCAGAATTGCACCTTCCAATGCGGAGAAATTACTGTTTGTGCATTTACAATATTCATTGATTTTTGCCATTGAAAAACGTCCAGAAATGATTGAAGCTACTGACTGAATGAAAGGAGCTGGCATCTCACTCTCTTTGAATCTTCTTTATATTGCTTAGAGGAGCAGGAAAAAGCAAAAAATTTCAGAATTGCACCTTGCAATGCGGAGAAATTACTGTTTGTGCATTTACAATATTCATTGATTTTTGCCATTGAAAAACATCATGTTATTCATATACCAGAAATGTTTGAAGCTACTGACAATGAAAGGAGCTGGCATCTCACTCTTTGAATCTTCTTTATCATGCTAGGAGGAGCAGGAAAAAGCAAAAAATTTCAGAATTGCACCTTGCAATGCGGAGAAATTACTCTTTGTGCATTTACAATATTCATTGATTTTTGCCATTGAAAAACGTCCAGAAATGATTGAAGCTACTGACTGAATGAAAGGAGCTGGCATCTCACTCTCTTTGAATCTTCTTTATCATGCTAAGAGGAGCAGGAAAAAGCAAAAAATTTCAGAATTGCACCTTGCAATGCGGAGAAATTACTGTTTGTGCATTTACAATATTCATTGATTTTTGCCATTGAAAAACATCATGTTATTCATATACCAGAAATGTTTGAAGCTACTGACTGAATGAAAGGAGCTGGCATCTCACTCTCTTTGAATCTTCTTTATCATGCTAAGAGGAGCAGGAAAAACCAAAAAATTCAGAATTGCACCTTGCAATGCGGAGAAATTACTGTTTGTGCATTTACAATATTCATTGATTTTTGCCATTGAAAAACATCATGTTATTCATATACCAGAAATGTTTGAAGCTACTGACTGAATGAAAGGAGCTGGCATCTCACTCTCTTTGAATCTTCTTTATCATGCTAAGAGGAGCAGGAAAAAGCAAAAAATTTCAGAATTGCACCTTGCAATGCGGAGAAATTACTGTTTGTGCATTTACAATATTCATTGATTTTTGCCATTGAAAAACGTCCAGAAATGATTGAAGCTACTGACTGAATGAAAGGAGCTGGCATCTCATTCTCTTTGAATCTTGTTTATCATGCTAAGAGGAGCAGGAAAAAGCAAAAAATTTCAGAATTGCACCTTGCAATGCGGAGAAATTACTGTTTGTGCATTTACAATATTCATTGATTTTTGCCATTGAAAAACGTCCAGAAATGATTGAAGCTACTGACTGAATGAAAGGAGCTGGCATCTCACTCTCTTTGAATCTTCTTTATCATGCTTAGAGGAGCAGGAAAAAGCAAAAAATTTCAGAATTGCACCTTGCAATGCGGAGAAATTACTGTTTGTGCATTTACAATATTCATTGATTTTTGCCATTGAAAAACATCATGTTATTCATATACCAGAAATGTTTGAAGCTACTGACTGAATGAAAGGAGCTGGCATCTCACTCTCTTTGAATCTTCTTTATCATGCTAAGAGGAGCAGAAAAAAGCAAAAAATTTCAGAATTGCACCTTGCAATGCGGAGAAATTACTGTTTGTGCATTTACAATATTCATTGATTTTTGCCATTGAAAAACATCCAGAAATGATTGAAGCTACTGACTGAATGAAAGGAGCTGGCATCTCACTCTCTTTGAATCTTGTTTATCATGCTAAGAGGAGCAGGAAAAAGCAAAAAATTTCAGAATTGCACCTTGCAATGCGGAGAAATTACTGTTTGTGCATTTACAATATTCATTGATTTTTGCCATTGAAAAACGTCCAGAAATGATTGAAGCTACTGACTGAATGAAAGGAGCTGGCATCTCACTCTCTTTGAATCTTCTTTATCATGCTAAGAGGAGCAGGAAAAAGCAAAAAATTTCAAAATTGCACCTTGCAATGCGGAGAAATTACTGTTTGTGCATTTACAATATTCATTGATTTTTGCCATTGAAAAACATCATGTTATTCATATACCAGAAATGTTTGAAGCTACTGACTGAATGAAAGGAGCTGGCATCTCACTCTCTTTGAATCTTCTTTATCATGCTAAGAGGAGCAGGAAAAAGCAAAAAATTTCAGAATTGCACCTTGCAATGCGGAGAAATTACTGTTTGTGCATTTACAATATTCATTGATTTTTGCCATTGAAAAACGTCCAGAAATGATTGAAGCTACTGACTGAATGAAAGGAGCTGGCATCTCACTCTCTTTGAATCTTGTTTATCTTGCTAAGAGGAGCAGGAAAAAGCAAAAAATTTCAGAATTGCACCTTGCAATGCGGAGAAATTACTGTTTGTGCATTTACAATATTCATTGATTTTTGCCATTGAAAAACGTCCAGAAATGATTGAAGCTACTGACTGAATGAAAGGAGCTGGCATCTCACTCTCTTTGAATCTTCTTTACCATGCTAAGGGGAGCAGGAAAAAGCAAAAAATTTCAGAATTGCACCTTGCAATGCGGAGAAATTACTGTTTGTGCATTTACAATATTCATTGATTTTTGCCATTGAAAAACGTCCAGAAATGATTGAAGCTACTGACTGAATGAAAGGAGCTGGCATCTCACTCTCTTTGAATCTTGTTTATCTTGCTAAGAGGAGCAGGAAAAAGCAAAAAATTTCAGAATTGCACCTTGCAATGCGGAGAAATTACTGTTTGTGCATTTACAATATTCATTGATTTTTGCCATTGAAAAACGTCCAGAAATGATTGAAGCTACTGACTGAATGAAAGGAGCTGGCATCTCACTCTCTTTGAATCTTCTTTATCATGCTAAGAGGAGCAGGAAAAAGCAAAAAATTTCAAAATTGCACCTTGCAATGCGGAGAAATTACTGTTTGTGCATTTACAATATTCATTGATTTTTGCCATTGAAAAACATCATGTTATTCATATACCAGAAATGTTTGAAGCTACTGACTGAATGAAAGGAGCTGGCATCTCACTCTCTTTGAATCTTCTTTATCATGCTAAGAGGAGCAGGAAAAAGCAAAAAAATTCAGAATTGCACCTTGCAATGCCGAGAAATTACTGTTTGTGCATTTACAATATTCATTGATTTTTGCCATTGAAAAACGTCCAGAAATGATTGAAGCTACTAACTGAATGAAAGGAGCTGGCATCTCACTCTCTTTGAATCTTCTTTATCATGCTAAGAGGAGCAGGAAAAAGCAAAAAATTTCAGAATTGCACCTTGCAATGCGGAGAAATTACTGTTTGTGCATTTACAATATTCATTGATTTTTGCCATTGAAAAACGTCCAGAAATGATTGAAGCTACTGACTGAATGAAAGGAGCTGGCATCTCATTCTCTTTGAATCTTGTTTATCATGCTAAGAGGAGCAGGAAAAAGCAAAAAATTTCAGAATTGCACCTTGCAATGCGGAGAAATTACTGTTTGTGCATTTACAATATTCATTGATTTTTGCCATTGAAAAACGTCCAGAAATGATTGAAGCTACTGACTGAATGAAAGGAGCTGGCATCTCACTCTCTTTGAATCTTCTTTATCATGCTTAGAGGAGCAGGAAAAAGCAAAAAATTTCAGAATTGCACCTTGCAATGCGGAGAAATTACTGTTTGTGCATTTACAATATTCATTGATTTTTGCCATTGAAAAACATCATGTTATTCATATACCAGAAATGTTTGAAGCTACTGACTGAATGAAAGGAGCTGGCATCTCACTCTCTTTGAATCTTCTTTATCATGCTAAGAGGAGCAGAAAAAAGCAAAAAATTTCAGAATTGCACCTTGCAATGCGGAGAAATTACTGTTTGTGCATTTACAATATTCATTGATTTTTGCCATTGAAAAACATCCAGAAATGATTGAAGCTACTGACTGAATGAAAGGAGCTGGCATCTCACTCTCTTTGAATCTTGTTTATCATGCTAAGAGGAGCAGGAAAAAGCAAAAAATTTCAGAATTGCACCTTGCAATGCGGAGAAATTACTGTTTGTGCATTTACAATATTCATTGATTTTTGCCATTGAAAAACATCATGTTATTCATATACCAGAAATGTTTGAAGCTACTGACAATGAAAGGAGCTGGCATCTCACTCTTTGAATCTTCTTTATCATGCTAGGAGGAGCAGGAAAAAGCAAAAAATTTCAGAATTGCACCTTGCAATGCGGAGAAATTACTCTTTGTGCATTTACAATATTCATTGATTTTTGCCATTGAAAAACGTCCAGAAATGATTGAAGCTACTGACTGAATGAAAGGAGCTGGCATCTCACTCTCTTTGAATCTTCTTTATCATGCTAAGAGGAGCAGGAAAAAGCAAAAAATTTCAGAATTGCACCTTGCAATGCGGAGAAATTACTGTTTGTGCATTTACAATATTCATTGATTTTTGCCATTGAAAAACATCATGTTATTCATATACCAGAAATGTTTGAAGCTACTGACTGAATGAAAGGAGCTGGCATCTCACTCTCTTTGAATCTTCTTTATCATGCTAAGAGGAGCAGGAAAAACCAAAAAATTCAGAATTGCACCTTGCAATGCGGAGAAATTACTGTTTGTGCATTTACAATATTCATTGATTTTTGCCATTGAAAAACATCATGTTATTCATATACCAGAAATGTTTGAAGCTACTGACTGAATGAAAGGAGCTGGCATCTCACTCTCTTTGAATCTTCTTTATCATGCTAAGAGGAGCAGGAAAAAGCAAAAAATTTCAGAATTGCACCTTGCAATGCGGAGAAATTACTGTTTGTGCATTTACAATATTCATTGATTTTTGCCATTGAAAAACGTCCAGAAATGATTGAAGCTACTGACTGAATGAAAGGAGCTGGCATCTCATTCTCTTTGAATCTTGTTTATCATGCTAAGAGGAGCAGGAAAAAGCAAAAAATTTCAGAATTGCACCTTGCAATGCGGAGAAATTACTGTTTGTGCATTTACAATATTCATTGATTTTTGCCATTGAAAAACGTCCAGAAATGATTGAAGCTACTGACTGAATGAAAGGAGCTGGCATCTCACTCTCTTTGAATCTTCTTTATCATGCTTAGAGGAGCAGGAAAAAGCAAAAAATTTCAGAATTGCACCTTGCAATGCGGAGAAATTACTGTTTGTGCATTTACAATATTCATTGATTTTTGCCATTGAAAAACATCATGTTATTCATATACCAGAAATGTTTGAAGCTACTGACTGAATGAAAGGAGCTGGCATCTCACTCTCTTTGAATCTTCTTTATCATGCTAAGAGGAGCAGAAAAAAGCAAAAAATTTCAGAATTGCACCTTGCAATGCGGAGAAATTACTGTTTGTGCATTTACAATATTCATTGATTTTTGCCATTGAAAAACATCCAGAAATGATTGAAGCTACTGACTGAATGAAAGGAGCTGGCATCTCACTCTCTTTGAATCTTGTTTATCATGCTAAGAGGAGCAGGAAAAAGCAAAAAATTTCAGAATTGCACCTTGCAATGCGGAGAAATTACTGTTTGTGCATTTACAATATTCATTGATTTTTGCCATTGAAAAACGTCCAGAAATGATTGAAGCTACTGACTGAATGAAAGGAGCTGGCATCTCACTCTCTTTGAATCTTCTTTATCATGCTAAGAGGAGCAGGAAAAAGCAAAAAATTTCAAAATTGCACCTTGCAATGCGGAGAAATTACTGTTTGTGCATTTACAATATTCATTGATTTTTGCCATTGAAAAACATCATGTTATTCATATACCAGAAATGTTTGAAGCTACTGACTGAATGAAAGGAGCTGGCATCTCACTCTCTTTGAATCTTCTTTATCATGCTAAGAGGAGCAGGAAAAAGCAAAAAATTTCAGAATTGCACCTTGCAATGCGGAGAAATTACTGTTTGTGCATTTACAATATTCATTGATTTTTGCCATTGAAAAACGTCCAGAAATGATTGAAGCTACTGACTGAATGAAAGGAGCTGGCATCTCACTCTCTTTGAATCTTGTTTATCTTGCTAAGAGGAGCAGGAAAAAGCAAAAAATTTCAGAATTGCACCTTGCAATGCGGAGAAATTACTGTTTGTGCATTTACAATATTCATTGATTTTTGCCATTGAAAAACGTCCAGAAATGATTGAAGCTACTGACTGAATGAAAGGAGCTGGCATCTCACTCTCTTTGAATCTTCTTTACCATGCTAAGAGGAGCAGGAAAAAGCAAAAAATTTCAGAATTGCACCTTGCAATGCGGAGAAATTACTGTTTGTGCATTTACAATATTCATTGATTTTTGCCATTGAAAAACGTCCAGAAATGATTGAAGCTACTGACTGAATGAAAGGAGCTGGCATCTCACTCTCTTTGAATCTTGTTTATCTTGCTAAGAGGAGCAGGAAAAAGCAAAAAATTTCAGAATTGCACCTTGCAATGCGGAGAAATTACTGTTTGTGCATTTACAATATTCATTGATTTTTGCCATTGAAAAACGTCCAGAAATGATTGAAGCTACTGACTGAATGAAAGGAGCTGGCATCTCACTCTCTTTGAATCTTCTTTATCATGCTAAGAGGAGCAGGAAAAAGCAAAAAATTTCAAAATTGCACCTTGCAATGCGGAGAAATTACTGTTTGTGCATTTACAATATTCATTGATTTTTGCCATTGAAAAACATCATGTTATTCATATACCAGAAATGTTTGAAGCTACTGACTGAATGAAAGGAGCTGGCATCTCACTCTCTTTGAATCTTCTTTATCATGCTAAGAGGAGCAGGAAAAAGCAAAAAAATTCAGAATTGCACCTTGCAATGCCGAGAAATTACTGTTTGTGCATTTACAATATTCATTGATTTTTGCCATTGAAAAACGTCCAGAAATGATTGAAGCTACTAACTGAATGAAAGGAGCTGGCATCTCACTCTCTTTGAATCTTCTTTATCATGCTAAGAGGAGCAGGAAAAAGCAAAAAATTTCAGAATTGCACCTTGCAATGCGGAGAAATTACTGTTTGTGCATTTACAATATTCATTGATTTTTGCCATTGAAAAACGTCCAGAAATGATTGAAGCTACTGACTGAATGAAAGGAGCTGGCATCTCATTCTCTTTGAATCTTGTTTATCATGCTAAGAGGAGCAGGAAAAAGCAAAAAATTTCAGAATTGCACCTTGCAATGCGGAGAAATTACTGTTTGTGCATTTACAATATTCATTGATTTTTGCCATTGAAAAACGTCCAGAAATGATTGAAGCTACTGACTGAATGAAAGGAGCTGGCATCTCACTCTCTTTGAATCTTCTTTATCATGCTTAGAGGAGCAGGAAAAAGCAAAAAATTTCAGAATTGCACCTTGCAATGCGGAGAAATTACTGTTTGTGCATTTACAATATTCATTGATTTTTGCCATTGAAAAACATCATGTTATTCATATACCAGAAATGTTTGAAGCTACTGACTGAATGAAAGGAGCTGGCATCTCACTCTCTTTGAATCTTCTTTATCATGCTAAGAGGAGCAGAAAAAAGCAAAAAATTTCAGAATTGCACCTTGCAATGCGGAGAAATTACTGTTTGTGCATTTACAATATTCATTGATTTTTGCCATTGAAAAACATCCAGAAATGATTGAAGCTACTGACTGAATGAAAGGAGCTGGCATCTCACTCTCTTTGAATCTTGTTTATCATGCTAAGAGGAGCAGGAAAAAGCAAAAAATTTCAGAATTGCACCTTGCAATGCGGAGAAATTACTGTTTGTGCATTTACAATATTCATTGATTTTTGCCATTGAAAAACGTCCAGAAATGATTGAAGCTACTGACTGAATGAAAGGAGCTGGCATCTCACTCTCTTTGAATCTTCTTTATCATGCTAAGAGGAGCAGGAAAAAGCAAAAAATTTCAAAATTGCACCTTGCAATGCGGAGAAATTACTGTTTGTGCATTTACAATATTCATTGATTTTTGCCATTGAAAAACATCATGTTATTCATATACCAGAAATGTTTGAAGCTACTGACTGAATGAAAGGAGCTGGCATCTCACTCTCTTTGAATCTTCTTTATCATGCTAAGAGGAGCAGGAAAAAGCAAAAAATTTCAGAATTGCACCTTGCAATGCGGAGAAATTACTGTTTGTGCATTTACAATATTCATTGATTTTTGCCATTGAAAAACGTCCAGAAATGATTGAAGCTACTGACTGAATGAAAGGAGCTGGCATCTCACTCTCTTTGAATCTTGTTTATCTTGCTAAGAGGAGCAGGAAAAAGCAAAAAATTTCAGAATTGCACCTTGCAATGCGGAGAAATTACTGTTTGTGCATTTACAATATTCATTGATTTTTGCCATTGAAAAACGTCCAGAAATGATTGAAGCTACTGACTGAATGAAAGGAGCTGGCATCTCACTCTCTTTGAATCTTCTTTACCATGCTAAGAGGAGCAGGAAAAAGCAAAAAATTTCAGAATTGCACCTTGCAATGCGGAGAAATTACTGTTTGTGCATTTACAATATTCATTGATTTTTGCCATTGAAAAACATCCAGAAATGATTGAAGCTACTGACTGAATGAAAGGAGCTGGCATCTCACTCTCTTTGAATCTTGTTTATCTTGCTAAGAGGAGCAGGAAAAAGCAAAAAATTTCAGAATTGCACCTTGCAATGCGGAGAAATTACTGTTTGTGCATTTACAATATTCATTGATTTTTGCCATTGAAAAACGTCCAGAAATGATTGAAGCTACTGACTGAATGAAAGGAGCTGGCATCTCACTCTCTTTGAATCTTCTTTATCATGCTAAGAGGAGCAGGAAAAAGCAAAAAATTTCAAAATTGCACCTTGCAATGCGGAGAAATTACTGTTTGTGCATTTACAATATTCATTGATTTTTGCCATTGAAAAACATCATGTTATTCATATACCAGAAATGTTTGAAGCTACTGACTGAATGAAAGGAGCTGGCATCTCACTCTCTTTGAATCTTCTTTATCATGCTAAGAGGAGCAGGAAAAAGCAAAAAAATTCAGAATTGCACCTTGCAATGCGGAGAAATTACTGTTTGTGCATTTACAATATTCATTGATTTTTGCCATTGAAAAACGTCCAGAAATGATTGAAGCTACTGACTGAATGAAAGGAGCTGGCATCTCACTCTCTTTGAATCTTCTTTATCATGCTAAGAGGAGCAGGAAAAAGCAAAAAATTTCAGAATTGCACCTTGCAATGCGGAGAAATTACTGTTTGTGCATTTACAATATTCATTGATTTTTGCCATTGAAAAACGTCCAGAAATGATTGAAGCTACTGACTGAATGAAAGGAGCTGGCATCTCACTCTCTTTGAATCTTCTTTATCATGCTAAGAGGAGCAGGAAAAAGCAAAAAATTTCAAAATTGCACCTTGCAATGCGGAGAAATTACTGTTTGTGCATTTACAATATTCATTGATTTTTGCCATTGAAAAACATCATGTTATTCATATACCAGAAATGTTTGAAGCTACTGACTGAATGAAAGGAGCTGGCATCTCACTCTCTTTGAATCTTCTTTATCATGCTAAGAGGAGCAGGAAAAACCAAAAAATTCAGAATTGCACCTTGCAATGCGGAGAAATTACTGTTTGTGCATTTACAACATTCATTGATTTTTGCCATTGAAAAACATCATGTTATTCATATACCAGAAATGTTTGAAGCTACTGACTGAATGAAAGGAGCTGGCATCTCACTCTCTTTGAATCTTCTTTATCATGCTAAGAGGAGCAGGAAAAAGCAAAAAATTTCAGAATTGCACCTTGCAATGCGGAGAAATTACTGTTTGTGCATTTACAATATTCATTGATTTTTGCCATTGAAAAACGTCCAGAAATGATTGAAGCTACTGACTGAATGAAAGGAGCTGGCATCTCATTCTCTTTGAATCTTGTTTATCATGCTAAGAGGAGCAGGAAAAAGCAAAAAATTTCAGAATTGCACCTTGCAATGCGGAGAAATTACTGTTTGTGCATTTACAATATTCATTGATTTTTGCCATTGAAAAACGTCCAGAAATGATTGAAGCTACTGACTGAATGAAAGGAGCTGGCATCTCACTCTCTTTGAATCTTCTTTATCATGCTTAGAGGAGCAGGAAAAAGCAAAAAATTTCAGAATTGCACCTTGCAATGCGGAGAAATTACTGTTTGTGCATTTACAATATTCATTGATTTTTGCCATTGAAAAACATCATGTTATTCATATACCAGAAATGTTTGAAGCTACTGACTGAATGAAAGGAGCTGGCATCTCACTCTCTTTGAATCTTCTTTATCATGCTAAGAGGAGCAGAAAAAAGCAAAAAATTTCAGAATTGCACCTTGCAATGCGGAGAAATTACTGTTTGTGCATTTACAATATTCATTGATTTTTGCCATTGAAAAACATCCAGAAATGATTGAAGCTACTGACTGAATGAAAGCAGCTGGCATCTCACTCTCTTTGAATCTTGTTTATCATGCTAAGAGGAGCAGGAAAAAGCAAAAAATTTCAGAATTGCACCTTGCAATGCGGAGAAATTACTGTTTGTGCATTTACAATATTCATTGATTTTTGCCATTGAAAAACGTCCAGAAATGATTGAAGCTACTGACTGAATGAAAGGAGCTGGCATCTCACTCTCTTTGAATCTTCTTTATCATGCTAAGAGGAGCAGGAAAAACCAAAAAATTCAGAATTGCACCTTGCAATGCGGAGAAATTACTGTTTGTGCATTTACAATATTCATTGATTTTTGCCATTGAAAAACATCATGTTATTCATATACCAGAAATGTTTGAAGCTACTGACTGAATGAAAGGAGCTGGCATCTCACTCTCTTTGAATCTTCTTTATCATGCTAAGAGGAGCAGGAAAAAGCAAAAAATTTCAGAATTGCACCTTGCAATGCGGAGAAATTACTGTTTGTGCATTTACAATATTCATTGATTTTTGCCATTGAAAAACGTCCAGAAATGATTGAAGCTACTGACTGAATGAAAGGAGCTGGCATCTCATTCTCTTTGAATCTTGTTTATCATGCTAAGAGGAGCAGGAAAAAGCAAAAAATTTCAGAATTGCACCTTGCAATGCGGAGAAATTACTGTTTGTGCATTTACAATATTCATTGATTTTTGCCATTGAAAAACGTCCAGAAATGATTGAAGCTACTGACTGAATGAAAGGAGCTGGCATCTCACTCTCTTTGAATCTTCTTTATCATGCTTAGAGGAGCAGGAAAAAGCAAAAAATTTCAGAATTGCACCTTGCAATGCGGAGAAATTACTGTTTGTGCATTTACAATATTCATTGATTTTTGCCATTGAAAAACATCATGTTATTCATATACCAGAAATGTTTGAAGCTACTGACTGAATGAAAGGAGCTGGCATCTCACTCTCTTTGAATCTTCTTTATCATGCTAAGAGGAGCAGAAAAAAGCAAAAAATTTCAGAATTGCACCTTGCAATGCGGAGAAATTACTGTTTGTGCATTTACAATATTCATTGATTTTTGCCATTGAAAAACATCCAGAAATGATTGAAGCTACTGACTGAATGAAAGGAGCTGGCATCTCACTCTCTTTGAATCTTGTTTATCATGCTAAGAGGAGCAGGAAAAAGCAAAAAATTTCAGAATTGCACCTTGCAATGCGGAGAAATTACTGTTTGTGCATTTACAATATTCATTGATTTTTGCCATTGAAAAACGTCCAGAAATGATTGAAGCTACTGACTGAATGAAAGGAGCTGGCATCTCACTCTCTTTGAATCTTCTTTATCATGCTAAGAGGAGCAGGAAAAAGCAAAAAATTTCAAAATTGCACCTTGCAATGCGGAGAAATTACTGTTTGTGCATTTACAATATTCATTGATTTTTGCCATTGAAAAACATCATGTTATTCATATACCAGAAATGTTTGAAGCTACTGACTGAATGAAAGGAGCTGGCATCTCACTCTCTTTGAATCTTCTTTATCATGCTAAGAGGAGCAGGAAAAAGCAAAAAATTTCAGAATTGCACCTTGCAATGCGGAGAAATTACTGTTTGTGCATTTACAATATTCATTGATTTTTGCCATTGAAAAACGTCCAGAAATGATTGAAGCTACTGACTGAATGAAAGGAGCTGGCATCTCACTCTCTTTGAATCTTGTTTATCTTGCTAAGAGGAGCAGGAAAAAGCAAAAAATTTCAGAATTGCACCTTGCAATGCGGAGAAATTACTGTTTGTGCATTTACAATATTCATTGATTTTTGCCATTGAAAAACGTCCAGAAATGATTGAAGCTACTGACTGAATGAAAGGAGCTGGCATCTCACTCTCTTTGAATCTTCTTTACCATGCTAAGAGGAGCAGGAAAAAGCAAAAAATTTCAGAATTGCACCTTGCAATGCGGAGAAATTACTGTTTGTGCATTTACAATATTCATTGATTTTTGCCATTGAAAAACGTCCAGAAATGATTGAAGCTACTGACTGAATGAAAGGAGCTGGCATCTCACTCTCTTTGAATCTTGTTTATCTTGCTAAGAGGAGCAGGAAAAAGCAAAAAATTTCAGAATTGCACCTTGCAATGCGGAGAAATTACTGTTTGTGCATTTACAATATTCATTGATTTTTGCCATTGAAAAACGTCCAGAAATGATTGAAGCTACTGACTGAATGAAAGGAGCTGGCATCTCACTCTCTTTGAATCTTCTTTATCATGCTAAGAGGAGCAGGAAAAAGCAAAAAATTTCAAAATTGCACCTTGCAATGCGGAGAAATTACTGTTTGTGCATTTACAATATTCATTGATTTTTGCCATTGAAAAACATCATGTTATTCATATACCAGAAATGTTTGAAGCTACTGACTGAATGAAAGGAGCTGGCATCTCACTCTCTTTGAATCTTCTTTATCATGCTAAGAGGAGCAGGAAAAAGCAAAAAAATTCAGAATTGCACCTTGCAATGCGGAGAAATTACTGTTTGTGCATTTACAATATTCATTGATTTTTGCCATTGAAAAACGTCCAGAAATGATTGAAGCTACTGACTGAATGAAAGGAGCTGGCATCTCACTCTCTTTGAATCTTCTTTATCATGCTAAGAGGAGCAGGAAAAAGCAAAAAATTTCAGAATTGCACCTTGCAATGCGGAGAAATTACTGTTTGTGCATTTACAATATTCATTGATTTTTGCCATTGAAAAACATCATGTTATTCATATACCAGAAATGTTTGAAGCTACTGACTGAATGAAAGGAGCTGGCATCTCACTCTCTTTGAATCTTCTTTATCATGCTAAGAGGAGCAGGAAAAAGCAAAAAATTTCAGAATTGCACCTTGCAATGCGGAGAAATTACTGTTTGTGCATTTACAATATTCATTGATTTTTGCCATTGAAAAACGTCCAGAAATGATTGAAGCTACTGACTGAATGAAAGGAGCTGGCATCTCATTCTCTTTGAATCTTGTTTATCATGCAAAGAGGAGCAGGAAAAAGCAAAAAATTTCAGAATTGCACCTTGCAATGCGGAGAAATTACTGTTTGTGCATTTACAATATTCATTGATTTTTGCCTTTGAAAAACGTCCAGAAATGATTGAAGCTACTGACTGAATGAAAGGAGCTGGCATCTCACTCTCTTTGAATCTTCTTTATATTGCTTAGAGGAGCAGGAAAAAGCAAAAAATTTCAGAATTGCACCTTGCAATGCGGAGAAATTACTGTTTGTGCATTTACAATATTCATTGATTTTTGCCATTGAAAAACATCATGTTATTCATATACCAGAAATGTTTGAAGCTACTGACAATGAAAGGAGCTGGCATCTCACTCTTTGAATCTTCTTTATCATGCTAGGAGGAGCAGGAAAAAGCAAAAAATTTCAGAATTGCACCTTGCAATGCGGAGAAATTACTCTTTGTGCATTTACAATATTCATTGATTTTTGCCATTGAAAAACGTCCAGAAATGATTGAAGCTACTGACTGAATGAAAGGAGCTGGCATCTCACTCTCTTTGAATCTTCTTTATCATGCTAAGAGGAGCAGGAAAAAGCAAAAAATTTCAGAATTGCACCTTGCAATGCGGAGAAATTACTGTTTGTGCATTTACAATATTCATTGATTTTTGCCATTGAAAAACATCATGTTATTCATATACCAGAAATGTTTGAAGCTACTGACTGAATGAAAGGAGCTGGCATCTCACTCTCTTTGAATCTTCTTTATCATGCTAAGAGGAGCAGGAAAAACCAAAAAATTCAGAATTGCACCTTGCAATGCGGAGAAATTACTGTTTGTGCATTTACAATATTCATTGATTTTTGCCATTGAAAAACATCATGTTATTCATATACCAGAAATGTTTGAAGCTACTGACTGAATGAAAGGAGCTGGCATCTCACTCTCTTTGAATCTTCTTTATCATGCTAAGAGGAGCAGGAAAAAGCAAAAAATTTCAGAATTGCACCTTGCAATGCGGAGAAATTACTGTTTGTGCATTTACAATATTCATTGATTTTTGCCATTGAAAAACGTCCAGAAATGATTGAAGCTACTGACTGAATGAAAGGAGCTGGCATCTCATTCTCTTTGAATCTTGTTTATCATGCTAAGAGGAGCAGGAAAAAGCAAAAAATTTCAGAATTGCACCTTGCAATGCGGAGAAATTACTGTTTGTGCATTTACAATATTCATTGATTTTTGCCATTGAAAAACGTCCAGAAATGATTGAAGCTACTGACTGAATGAAAGGAGCTGGCATCTCACTCTCTTTGAATCTTCTTTATCATGCTTAGAGGAGCAGGAAAAAGCAAAAAATTTCAGAATTGCACCTTGCAATGCGGAGAAATTACTGTTTGTGCATTTACAATATTCATTGATTTTTGCCATTGAAAAACATCCAGAATTGATTGAAGCTACTGACTGAATGAAAGGAGCTGGCATCTCACTCTCTTTGAATCTTGTTTATCATGCTAAGAGGAGCAGGAAAAAGCAAAAAATTTCAGAATTGCACCTTGCAATGCGGAGAAATTACTGTTTGTGCATTTACAATATTCATTGATTTTTGCCATTGAAAAACGTCCAGAAATGATTGAAGCTACTGACTGAATGAAAGGAGCTGGCATCTCACTCTCTTTGAATCTTCTTTATCATGCTAAGAGGAGCAGGAAAAAGCAAAAAATTTCAAAATTGCACCTTGCAATGCGGAGAAATTACTGTTTGTGCATTTACAATATTCATTGATTTTTGCCATTGAAAAACATCATGTTATTCATATACCAGAAATGTTTGAAGCTACTGACTGAATGAAAGGAGCTGGCATCTCACTCTCTTTGAATCTTCTTTATCATGCTAAGAGGAGCAGGAAAAAGCAAAAAATTTCAGAATTGCACCTTGCAATGCGGAGAAATTACTGTTTGTGCATTTACAATATTCATTGATTTTTGCCATTGAAAAACGTCCAGAAATGATTGAAGCTACTGACTGAATGAAAGGCGCTGGCATCTCACTCTCTTTGAATCTTGTTTATCTTGCTAAGAGGAGCAGGAAAAAGCAAAAAATTTCAGAATTGCACCTTGCAATGCGGAGAAATTACTGTTTGTGCATTTACAATATTCATTGATTTTTGCCATTGAAAAACGTCCAGAAATGATTGAAGCTACTGACTGAATGAAAGGAGCTGGCATCTCACTCTCTTTGAATCTTCTTTACCATGCTAAGAGGAGCAGGAAAAAGCAAAAAATTTCAGAATTGCACCTTGCAATGCGGAGAAATTACTGTTTGTGCATTTACAATATTCATTGATTTTTGCCATTGAAAAACGTCCAGAAATGATTGAAGCTACTGACTGAATGAAAGGAGCTGGCATCTCACTCTCTTTGAATCTTGTTTATCTTGCTAAGAGGAGCAGGAAAAAGCAAAAAATTTCAGAATTGCACCTTGCAATGCGGAGAAATTACTGTTTGTGCATTTACAATATTCATTGATTTTTGCCATTGAAAAACGTCCAGAAATGATTGAAGCTACTGACTGAATGAAAGGAGCTGGCATCTCACTCTCTTTGAATCTTCTTTATCATGCTAAGAGGAGCAGGAAAAAGCAAAAAATTTCAAAATTGCACCTTGCAATGCGGAGAAATTACTGTTTGTGCATTTACAATATTCATTGATTTTTGCCATTGAAAAACATCATGTTATTCATATACCAGAAATGTTTGAAGCTACTGACTGAATGAAAGGAGCTGGCATCTCACTCTCTTTGAATCTTCTTTATCATGCTAAGAGGAGCAGGAAAAAGCAAAAAAATTCAGAATTGCACCTTGCAATGCGGAGAAATTACTGTTTGTGCATTTACAATATTCATTGATTTTTGCCATTGAAAAACGTCCAGAAATGATTGAAGCTACTGACTGAATGAAAGGAGCTGGCATCTCACTCTCTTTGAATCTTCTTTATCATGCTAAGAGGAGCAGGAAAAAGCAAAAAATTTCAGAATTGCACCTTGCAATGCGGAGAAATTACTGTTTGTGCATTTACAATATTCATTGATTTTTGCCATTGAAAAACATCATGTTATTCATATACCATAAATGTTTGAAGCTACTGACTGAATGAAAGGAGCTGGCATCTCACTCTCTTTGAATCTTCTTTATCATGCTAAGAGGAGCAGGAAAAAGCAAAAAATTTCAGAATTGCACCTTGCAATGCGGGGAAATTACTGTTTGTGCATTTACAATATTCATTGATTTTTGCCATTGAAAAACGTCCAGAAATGATTGAAGCTACTGACTGAATGAAAGGAGCTGGCATCTCATTCTCTTTGAATCTTGTTTATCATGCAAAGAGGAGCAGGAAAAAGCAAAAAATTTCAGAATTGCACCTTGCAATGCGGAGAAATTACTGTTTGTGCATTTACAATATTCATTGATTTTTGCCATTGAAAAACGTCCAGAAATGATTGAAGCTACTGACTGAATGAAAGGAGCTGGCATCTCACTCTCTTTGAATCTTCTTTATATTGCTTAGAGGAGCAGGAAAAAGCAAAAAATTTCAGAATTGCACCTTGCAATGCGGAGAAATTACTGTTTGTGCATTTACAATATTCATTGATTTTTGCCATTGAAAAACATCATGTTATTCATATACCAGAAATGTTTGAAGCTACTGACAGTGAAAGGAGCTGGCATCTCACTCTTTGAATCTTCTTTATCATGCTAGGAGGAGCAGGAAAAAGCAAAAAATTTCAGAATTGCACCTTGCAATGCGGAGAAATTACTCTTTGTGCATTTACAATATTCATTGATTTTTGCCATTGAAAAACGTCCAGAAATGATTGAAGCTACTGACTGAATGAAAGGAGCTGGCATCTCACTCTCTTTGAATCTTCTTTATCATGCTAAGAGGAGCAGGAAAAAGCAAAAAATTTCAGAATTGCACCTTGCAATGCGGAGAAATTACTGTTTGTGCATTTACAATATTCATTGATTTTTGCCATTGAAAAACATCATGTTATTCATATACCAGAAATGTTTGAAGCTACTGACTGAATGAAAGGAGCTGGCATCTCACTCTCTTTGAATCTTCTTTATCATGCTAAGAGGAGCAGGAAAAACCAAAAAATTCAGAATTGCACCTTGCAATGCGGAGAAATTACTGTTTGTGCATTTACAATATTCATTGATTTTTGCCATTGAAAAACATCATGTTATTCATATACCAGAAATGTTTGAAGCTACTGACTGAATGAAAGGAGCTGGCATCTTACTCTCTTTGAATCTTCTTTATCATGCTAAGAGGAGCAGGAAAAAGCAAAAAATTTCAGAATTGCACCTTGCAATGCGGAGAAATTACTGTTTGTGCATTTACAATATTCATTGATTTTTGCATTGAAAAACGTCCAGAAATGATTGAAGCTACTGACTGAATGAAAGGAGCTGGCATCTCATTCTCTTTGAATCTTGTTTATCATGCTAAGAGGAGCAGGAAAAAGCAAAAAATTTCAGAATTGCACCTTGCAATGCGGAGAAATTACTGTTTGTGCATTTACAATATTCATTGATTTTTGCCATTGAAAAACGTCCAGAAATGATTGAAGCTACTGACTGAATGAAAGGAGCTGGCATCTCACTCTCTTTGAATCTTGTTTATCATGCTTAGAGGAGCAGGAAAAAGCAAAAAATTTCAGAATTGCACCTTGCAATGCGGAGAAATTACTGTTTGTGCATTTACAATATTCATTGATTTTTGCCATTGAAAAACATCATGTTATTCATATACCAGAAATGTTTGAAGCTACTGACTGAATTAAAGGAGCTGGCATCTCACTCTCTTTGAATCTTCTTTATCATGCTAAGAGGAGCAGAAAAAAGCAAAAAATTTCAGAATTGCACCTTGCAATGCGGAGAAATTACTGTTTGTGCATTTACAATATTCATTGATTTTTGCCATTGAAAAACATCCAGAAATGATTGAAGCTACTGACTGAATGAAAGGAGCTGGCATCTCACTTTCTTTGAATCTTGTTTATCATGCTAAGAGGAGCAGGAAAAAGCAAAAAATTTCAGAATTGCACCTTGCAATGCGGAGAAATTACTGTTTGTGCATTTACAATATTCATTGATTTTTGCCATTGAAAAACGTCCAGAAATGATTGAAGCTACTGACTGAATGAAAGGAGCTGGCATCTCACTCTCTTTGAATCTTCTTTATCATGCTAAGAGGAGCAGGAAAAAGCAAAAAATTTCAAAATTGCACCTTGCAATGCGGAGAAATTACTGTTTGTGCATTTACAATATTCATTGATTTTTGCCATTGAAAAACATCATGTTATTCATATACCAGAAATGTTTGAAGCTACTGACTGAATGAAAGGAGCTGGCATCTCACTCTCTTTGAATCTTCTTTATCATGCTAAGAGGAGCAGGAAAAAGCAAAAAATTTCAGAATTGCACCTTGCAATGCGGAGAAATTACTGTTTGTGCATTTACAATATTCATTGATTTTTGCCATTGAAAAACGTCCAGAAATGATTGAAGCTACTGACTGAATGAAAGGAGCTGGCATCTCACTCTCTTTGAATCTTGTTTATCTTGCTAAGAGGAGCAGGAAAAAGCAAAAAATTTCAGAATTGCACCTTGCAATGCGGAGAAATTACTGTTTGTGCATTTACAATATTCATTGATTTTTGCCATTGAAAAACGTCCAGAAATGATTGAAGCTACTGACTGAATGAAAGGAGCTGGCATCTCACTCTCTTTGAATCTTCTTTACCATGCTAAGAGGAGCAGGAAAAAGCAAAAAATTTCAGAATTGCACCTTGCAATGCGGAGAAATTACTGTTTGTGCATTTACAATATTCATTGATTTTTGCCATTGAAAAACGTCCAGAAATGATTGAAGCTACTGACTGAATGAAAGGAGCTGGCATCTCACTCTCTTTGAATCTTGTTTATCTTGCTAAGAGGAGCAGGAAAAAGCAAAAAATTTCAGAATTGCACCTTGCAATGCGGAGAAATTACTGTTTGTGCATTTACAATATTCATTGATTTTTGCCATTGAAAAACGTCCAGAAATGATTGAAGCTACTGACTGAATGAAAGGAGCTGGCATCTCACTCTCTTTGAATCTTCTTTATCATGCTAAGAGGAGCAGGAAAAAGCAAAAAATTTCAAAATTGCACCTTGCAATGCGGAGAAATTACTGTTTGTGCATTTACAATATTCATTGATTTTTGCCATTGAAAAACATCATGTTATTCATATACCAGAAATGTTTGAAGCTACTGACTGAATGAAAGGAGCTGGCATCTCACTCTCTTTGAATCTTCTTTATCATGCTAAGAGGAGCAGGAAAAAGCAAAAAAATTCAGAATTGCACCTTGCAATGCGGAGAAATTACTGTTTGTGCATTTACAATATTCATTGATTTTTGCCATTGAAAAACGTCCAGAAATGATTGAAGCTACTGACTGAATGAAAGGAGCTGGCATCTCACTCTCTTTGAATCTTCTTTATCATGCTAAGAGGAGCAGGAAAAAGCAAAAAATTTCAGAATTGCACCTTGCAATGCGGAGAAATTACTGTTTGTGCATTTACAATATTCATTGATTTTTGCCATTGAAAAACATCATGTTATTCATATACCAGAAATGTTTGAAGCTACTGACTGAATGAAAGGAGCTGGCATCTCACTCTCTTTGAATCTTCTTTATCATGCTAAGAGGAGCAGGAAAAAGCAAAAAATTTCAGAATTGCACCTTGCAATGCGGAGAAATTACTGTTTGTGCATTTACAATATTCATTGATTTTTGCCATTGAAAAACGTCCAGAAATGATTGAAGCTACTGACTGAATGAAAGGAGCTGGCATCTCATTCTCTTTGAATCTTGTTTATCATGCAAAGAGGAGCAGGAAAAAGCAAAAAATTTCAGAATTGCACCTTGCAATGCGGAGAAATTACTGTTTGTGCATTTACAATATTCATTGATTTTTGCCATTGAAAAACGTCCAGAAATGATTGAAGCTACTGACTGAATGAAAGGAGCTGGCATCTCACTCTCTTTGAATCTTCTTTATATTGCTTAGAGGAGCAGGAAAAAGCAAAAAATTTCAGAATTGCACCTTGCAATGCGGAGAAATTACTGTTTGTGCATTTACAATATTCATTGATTTTTGCCATTGAAAAACATCATGTTATTCATATACCAGAAATGTTTGAAGCTACTGACAATGAAAGGAGCTGGCATCTCACTCTTTGAATCTTCTTTATCATGCTAGGAGGAGCAGGAAAAAGCAAAAAATTTCAGAATTGCACCTTGCAATGCGGAGAAATTACTCTTTGTGCATTTACAATATTCATTGATTTTTGCCATTGAAAAACGTCCAGAAATGATTGAAGCTACTGACTGAATGAAAGGAGCTGGCATCTCACTCTCTTTGAATCTTCTTTATCATGCTAAGAGGAGCAGGAAAAAGCAAAAAATTTCAGAATTGCACCTTGCAATGCGGAGAAATTACTGTTTGTGCATTTACAATATTCATTGATTTTTGCCATTGAAAAACATCATGTTATTCATATACCAGAAATGTTTGAAGCTACTGACTGAATGAAAGGAGCTGGCATCTCACTCTCTTTGAATCTTCTTTATCATGCTAAGAGGAGCAGGAAAAAGCAAAAAATTTCAGAATTGCACCTTGCAATGCGGAGAAATTACTGTTTGTGCATTTACAATATTCATTGATTTTTGCCATTGAAAAACATCATGTTATTCATATACCAGAAATGATTGAAGCTACTGACTGAATGAAAGGAGCTGGCATCTCACTCTCTTTGAATCTTCTTTATCATGCTAAGAGGAGCAGGAAAAAGCAAAAAATTTCAGAATTGCACCTTGCAATGCGGAGAAATTACTCTTTGTGCATTTACAATATTCAATGATTTTTGCCATTGAAAAACGTCCAGAAATGATTGAAGCTACTGACTGAATGAAAGGAGCTGGCATCTCACTCTCTTTGAATCTTCTTTATCATGCTAAAAGGAGCAGGAAAAAGCAAAAAATTTCAGAATTGCACCTTGCAATGCGGAGAAATTACTGTTTGTGCATTTACAATATTCATTGATTTTTGCCATTGAAAAACATCATGTTATTCATATACCAGAAATGTTTGAAGCTACTGACAATGAAAGGAGCTGGCATCTCACTCTTTGAATCTTCTTTATCATGCTAGGAGGAGCAGGAAAAAGCAAAAAATTTCAGAATTGCACCTTGCAATGCGGAGAAATTACTCTTTGTGCATTTACAATATTCATTGATTTTTGCCAATGAAAAACATCATGTTATTCATATACCAGAAATGATTGAAGCTACTGACTGAATGAAAGGAGCTGGCATCTCACTCTCTTTGAATCTTCTTTATCATGCTAAGAGGAGCAGGAAAAAGCAAAAAATTTCAGAATTGCACCTTGCAATGCGGAGAAATTACTGTTTGTGCATTTACAATATTCAATGATTTTTGCCATTGAAAAACGTCCAGAAATGATTGAAGCTACTGACTGAATGAATGGAGCTGGCATCTCTCTCTTTGAATCTTCTTTATCATGCTAAGAGGAGCAGGAAAAAGCAAAAAATTTCAGAATTGCACCTTGCAATGCGGAGAAATTACTGTTTGTGCATTTACAATATTCATTGATTTTTGCCATTGAAAAACATCATGTTATTCATATACCAGAAATGTTTGAAGCTACTGACTGAATGAAAGGAGCTGGCATCTCACTCTCTTTGAATCTTCTTTATCATGCTAAGAGGAGCAGAAAAAAGCAAAAAATTTCAGAATTGCACCTTGCAATGCGGAGAAATTACTGTTTGTGCATTTACAATATTCATTGATTTTTGCCATTGAAAAACGTCCAGAAATGATTGAAGCTACTGACTGAATGAAAGGAGCTGGCATCTCATTCTCTTTGAATCTTGTTTATCATGCAAAGAGGAGCAGGAAAAAGCAAAAAATTTCAGAATTGCACCTTGCAATGCGGAGAAATTACTGTTTGTGCATTTACAATATTCATTGATTTTTGCCATTGAAAAACATCATGTTATTCATATACCAGAAATGTTTGAAGCTACTGACTGAATGAAAGGAGCTGGCATCTCACTCTCTTTGAATCTTCTTTATCATGCTAAGAGGAGCAGGAAAAAGCAAAAAATTTCAGAATTGCACCTTGCAATGCGGAGAAATTACTGTTTGTGCATTTACAATATTCATTGATTTTTGCCATTGAAAAACGTCCAGAAATGATTGAAGCTACTGACTGAATGAAAGGAGCTGGCATCTCACTCTCTTTGAATCTTGTTTATCATGCTAAGAGGAGCAGGAAAAAGCAAAAAATTTCAGAATTGCACCTTGCAATGCGGAGAAATTACTGTTTGTGCATTTACAATATTCATTGATTTTTGCCATTGAAAAACGTCCAGAAATGATTGAAGCTACTGACTGAATGAAAGGAGCTGGCATCTCACTCTCTTTGAATCTTCTTTATCATGCTAAGAGGAGCAGGAAAAAGCAAAAAATCTCAGAATTGCACCTTGCAATGCGGAGAAATTACTGTTTGTGCATTTACAATATTCAGTGATTTTTGCCATTGAAAAACATCATGTTATTCATATACCAGAAATGTTTGAAGCTACTGACTGAATGAAAGGAGCTGGCATCTCACTCTCTTTGAATCTTCTTTATCATGCTAAGAGGAGCAGGAAAAAGCAAAAAATTTCAGAATTGCACCTTGCAATGCGGAGAAATTACTGTTTGTGCATTTACAATATTCATTGATTTTTGCCATTGAAAAACGTCCAGAAATGATTGAAGCTACTGACTGAATGAAAGGAGCTGGCATCTCACTCTCTTTGAATCTTGTTTATCATGCTAAGAGGAGCAGGAAAAAGCAAAAAATTTCAGAATTGCACCTTGCAATGCGGAGAAATTACTGTTTGTGCATTTACAATATTCATTGATTTTTGCCATTGAAAAACATCATGTTATTCATATACCAGAAATGATTGAAGCTACTGACTGAATGAAAGGAGCTGGCATCTCACTCTCTTTGAATCTTCTTTATCATGCTAAGAGGAGCAGGAAAAAGCAAAAAATTTCAGAATTGCACCTTGCAATGCGGAGAAATTACTGTTTGTGCATTTACAATATTCATTGATTTTTGCCATTGAAAAACATCATGTTATTCATATACCAGAAATGATTGAAGCTACTGACTGAATGAAAGGAGCTGGCATCTCACTCTCTTTGAATCTTCTTTATCATGCTAAGAGGAGCAGGAAAAAGCAAAAAATTTCAGAATTGCACCTTGCAATGCGGAGAAATTACTGTTTGTGCATTTACAATATTCAATGATTTTTGCCATTGAAAAACGTCCAGAAATGATTGAAGCTACTGACTGAATGAAAGGAGCTGGCATCTCACTCTCTTTGAATCTTCTTTATCATGCTAAGAGGAGCAGGAAAAAGCAAAAAATTTCAGAATTGCACCTTGCAATGCGGAGAAATTACTGTTTGTGCATTTACAATATTCATTGATTTTTGCCATTGAAAAACATCATGTTATTCATATACCAGAAATGTTTGAAGCTACTGACAATGAAAGGAGCTGGCATCTCACTCTTTGAATCTTCTTTATCATGCTAGGAGGAACAGGAAAAAGCAAAAAATTTCAGAATTGCACCTTGCAATGCGGAGAAATTACTCTTTGTGCATTTACAATATTCATTGATTTTTGCCATTGAAAAACGTCCAGAAATGATTGAAGCTACTGACTGAATGAAAGGAGCTGGCATCTCACTCTCTTTGAATCTTCTTTATCATGCTAAGAGGAGCAGGAAAAAGCAAAAAATTTCAGAATTGCACCTTGCAATGCGGAGAAATTACTGTTTGTGCATTTACAATATTCATTGATTTTTGCCATTGAAAAACGTCCAGAAATGATTGAAGCTACTGACTGAATGAAAGGAGCTGGCATCTCACTCTCTTTGAATCTTCTTTATCATGCTAAGAGGAGCAGGAAAAAGCAAAAAATTTCAGAATTGCACCTTGCAATGCGGAGAAATTACTCTTTGTGCATTTACAATATTCATTGATTTTTGCCATTGAAAAACGTCCAGAAATGATTGAAGCTACTGACTGAATGAAAGGAGCTGGCATCTCACTCTCTTTGAATCTTCTTTATCATGCTAAGAGGAGCAGGAAAAAGCAAAAAATTTCAGAATTGCTCCTTGCAATGCGGAGAAATTACTGTTTGTGCATTTACAATATTCAGTGATTTTTGCCATTGAAAAACGTCCAGAAATGATTGAAGCTACTGACTGAATGAAAGGAGCTGGCATCTCACTCTCTTTGAATCTTCTTTATCATGCTAAGAGGAGCAGGAAAAAGCAAAAAATTTCAGAATTGCACCTTGCAATGCGGAGAAATTACTGTTTGTGCATTTACAATATTCATTGATTTTTGCCATTGAAAAACATCATGTTATTCATATACCAGAAATGTTTGAAGCTACTGACTGAATGAAAGGAGCTGGCATCTCACTCTCTTTGAATCTTCTTTATCATGCTAAGAGGAGCAGGAAAAAGCAAAAAATTTCAGAATTGCACCTTGCAATGCGGAGAAATTACTGTTTGTGCATTTACAATATTCATTGATTTTTGCCATTGAAAAACGTCCAGAAATGATTGAAGCTACTGACTGAATGAAAGGAGCTGGCATCTCACTCTCTTTGAATATTGTTTATCATGCTAAGAGGAGCAGGAAAAAGCAAAAAATTTCAGAATTGCACCTTGCAATGCGGAGAAATTACTGTTTGTGCATTTACAATATTCATTGATTTTTGCCATTGAAAAACGTCCAGAAATGATTGAAGCTACTGACTGAATGAAAGGAGCTGGCATCTCACTCTCTTTGAATCTTCTTTATCATGCTAAGAGGAGCAGGAAAAAGCAAAAAATTTCAGAATTGCACCTTGCAATGCGGAGAAATTACTGTTTGTGCATTTACAATATTCATTGATTTTTGCCATTGAAAAACATCATGTTATTCATATACCAGAAATGATTGAAGCTACTGACTGAATGAAAGGAGCTGGCATCTCACTCTCTTTGAATCTTCTTTATCATGCTAAGAGGAGCAGGAAAAAGCAAAAAATTTCAGAATTGCACCTTGCAATGCGGAGAAATTACTCTTTGTGCATTTACAATATTCATTGATTTTTGCCATTGAAAGACGTCCAGAAATGATTGAAGCTACTGACTGAATGAAAGGAGCTGGCATCTCACTCTCTTTGAATCTTCTTTATCATGCTAAGAGGAGCAGGAAAAAGCAAAAAATTTCAGAATTGCACCTTGCAATGCGGAGAAATTACTGTTTGTGCATTTACAATATTCATTGATTTTTGCCATTGAAAAACGTCCAGAAATGATTGAAGCTACTGACTGAATGAAAGGAGCTGGTATCTCACTCTCTTTGAATCTTCTTTATCATGCTAAGAGGAGCAGGAAAAAGCAAAAAATTTCAGAATTGCACCTTGCAATGCGGAGAAATTACTGTTTGTGCATTTAAAATATTCATTGATTTTTGCCATTGAAAAACATCATGTTATTCATATACCAGAAATGTTTGAAGCTACTGACTGAATGAAAGGAGCTGGCATCTCACTCTCTTTGAATCTTCTTTATCATGCTAAGAGGAGCAGGAAAAAGCAAAAAATTTCAGAATTGCACCTTGCAATGCGGAGAAATTACTGTTTGTGCATTTACAATATTCATTGATTTTTGCCATTGAAAAACGTTCAGAAATGATTGAAGCTACTGACTGAATGAAAGGAGCTGGCATCTCACTCTCTTTGAATCTTGTTTATCATGCTAAGAGGAGCAGGAAAAAGCAAAAAATTTCAGAATTGCACCTTGCAATGCGGAGAAATTACTGTTTGTGCATTTACAATATTCATTGATTTTTGCCATTGAAAAACGTCCAGAAATGATTGAAGCTACTGACTGAATGAAAGGAGCTGGCATCTCACTCTCTTTGAATCTTCTTTATCATGCTAAGAGGAGCAGGAAAAAGCAAAAAATTTCAGAATTGCACCTTGCAATGCGGAGAAATTACTGTTTGTGCATTTACAATATTCATTGATTTTTGCCATTGAAAAACGTCCAGAAATGATTGAAGCTACTGACTGAATGAAAGGAGCTGGCATCTCACTCTCTTTGAATCTTCTTTATCATGCTAAGAGGAGCAGGAAAAAGCAAAAAATTTCAAAATTGCACCTTGCAATGCGGAGAAATTACTGTTTGTGCATTTACAATATTCATTGATTTTTGCCATTGAAAAACATCATGTAATTCATATACCAGAAATGTTTGAAGCTACTGACTGAATGAAAGGAGCTGGCATCTCACTCTCTTTGAATCTTCTTTATCATGCTAAGAGGAGCAGGAAAAACCAAAAAATTCAGAATTGCACCTTGCAATGCGGAGAAATTACTGTTTGTGCATTTACAATATTCATTGATTTTTGCCATTGAAAAACATCATGTTATTCATATACCAGAAATGTTTGAAGCTACTGACTGAATGAAAGGAGCTGGCATCTCACTCTCTTTGAGTCTTCTTTATCATGCTAAGAGGAGCAGGAAAAAGCAAAAAATTTCAGAATTGCACCTTGCAATGCGGAGAAATTACTGTTTGTGCATTTACAATATTCATTGATTTTTGCCATTGAAAAACATCCAGAAATGATTGAAGCTACTGACTGAATGAAAGGAGCTGGCATCTCATTCTCTTTGAATCTTGTTTATCATGCTAAGAGGAGCAGGAAAAAGCAAAAAATTTCAGAATTGCACCTTGCAATGCGGAGAAATTACTGTTTGTGCATTTACAATATTCATTGATTTTTGCCATTGAAAAACGTCCAGAAATGATTGAAGCTACTGACTGAATGAAAGGAGCTGGCATCTCACTCTCTTTGAATCTTCTTTATCATGCTTAGAGGAGCAGGAAAAAGCAAAAAATTTCAGAATTGCACCTTGCAATGCGGAGAAATTACTGTTTGTGCATTTACAATATTCATTGATTTTTGCCATTGAAAAACATCATGTTATTCATATACCAGAAATGTTTGAAGCTACTGACTGAATGAAAGGAGCTGGCATCTCACTCTCTTTGAATCTTCTTTATCATGCTAAGAGGAGCAGAAAAAAGCAAAAAATTTCAGAATTGCACCTTGCAATGCGGAGAAATTACTGTTTGTGCATTTACAATATTCATTGATTTTTGCCATTGAAAAACATCCAGAAATGATTGAAGCTACTGACTGAATGAAAGGAGCTGGCATCTCACTCTCTTTGAATCTTGTTTATCATGCTAAGAGGAGCAGGAAAAAGCAAAAAATTTCAGAATTGCACCTTGCAATGCGGAGAAATTACTGTTTGTGCATTTACAATATTCATTGATTTTTGCCATTGAAAAACGTCCAGAAATGATTGAAGCTACTGACTGAATGAAAGGAGCTGGCATCTCACTCTCTTTGAATCTTCTTTATCATGCTAAGAGGAGCAGGAAAAAGCAAAAAATTTCAAAATTGCACCTTGCAATGCGGAGAAATTACTGTTTGTGCATTTACAATATTCATTGATTTTTGCCATTGAAAAACATCATGTTATTCATATACCAGAAATGTTTGAAGCTACTGACTGAATGAAAGGAGCTGGCATCTCACTCTCTTTGAATCTTCTTTATCATGCTAAGAGGAGCAGGAAAAAGCAAAAAATTTCAGAATTGCACCTTGCAATGCGGAGAAATTACTGTTTGTGCATTTACAATATTCATTGATTTTTGCCATTGAAAAACGTCCAGAAATGATTGAAGCTACTGACTGAATGAAAGGAGCTGGCATCTCACTCTCTTTGAATCTTGTTTATCTTGCTAAGAGGAGCAGGAAAAAGCAAAAAATTTCAGAATTGCACCTTGCAATGCGGAGAAATTACTGTTTGTGCATTTACAATATTCATTGATTTTTGCCATTGAAAAACGTCCAGAAATGATTGAAGCTACTGACTGAATGAAAGGAGCTGGCATCTCACTCTCTTTGAATCTTCTTTACCATGCTAAGAGGAGCAGGAAAAAGCAAAAAATTTCAGAATTGCACCTTGCAATGCGGAGAAATTACTGTTTGTGCATTTACAATATTCATTGATTTTTGCCATTGAAAAACGTCCAGAAATGATTGAAGCTACTGACTGAATGAAAGGAGCTGGCATCTCACTCTCTTTGAATCTTGTTTATCTTGCTAAGAGGAGCAGGAAAAAGCAAAAAATTTCAGAATTGCACCTTGCAATGCGGAGAAATTACTGTTTGTGCATTTACAATATTCATTGATTTTTGCCATTGAAAAACGTCCAGAAATGATTGAAGCTACTGACTGAATGAAAGGAGCTGGCATCTCACTCTCTTTGAATCTTCTTTATCATGCTAAGAGGAGCAGGAAAAAGCAAAAAATTTCAAAATTGCACCTTGCAATGCGGAGAAATTACTGTTTGTGCATTTACAATATTCATTGATTTTTGCCATTGAAAAACATCATGTTATTCATATACCAGAAATGTTTGAAGCTACTGACTGAATGAAAGGAGCTGGCATCTCACTCTCTTTGAATCTTCTTTATCATGCTAAGAGGAGCAGGAAAAAGCAAAAAAATTCAGAATTGCACCTTGCAATGCGGAGAAATTACTGTTTGTGCATTTACAATATTCATTGATTTTTGCCATTGAAAAACGTCCAGAAATGATTGAAGCTACTGACTGAATGAAAGGAGCTGGCATCTCACTCTCTTTGAATCTTCTTTATCATGCTAAGAGGAGCAGGAAAAAGCAAAAAATTTCAGAATTGCACCTTGCAATGCGGAGAAATTACTGTTTGTGCATTTACAATATTCATTGATTTTTGCCATTGAAAAACATCATGTTATTCATATACCAGAAATGTTTGAAGCTACTGACTGAATGAAAGGAGCTGGCATCTCACTCTCTTTGAATCTTCTTTATCATGCTAAGAGGAGCAGGAAAAAGCAAAAAATTTCAGAATTGCACCTTGCAATGCGGAGAAATTACTGTTTGTGCATTTACAATATTCATTGATTTTTGCCATTGAAAAACGTCCAGAAATGATTGAAGCTACTGACTGAATGAAAGGAGCTGGCATCTCACTCTCTTTGAATATTGTTTATCATGCTAAGAGGAGCAGGAAAAAGCAAAAAATTTCAGAATTGCACCTTGCAATGCGGAGAAATTACTGTTTGTGCATTTACAATATTCATTGATTTTTGCCATTGAAAAACGTCCAGAAATGATTGAAGCTACTGACTGAATGAAAGGAGCTGGCATCTCACTCTCTTTGAATCTTCTTTATCATGCTAAGAGGAGCAGGAAAAAGCAAAAAATTTCAGAATTGCACCTTGCAATGCGGAGAAATTACTGTGTGCATTTACAATATTCATTGATTTTTGCCATTGAAAAACATCATGTTATTCATATACCAGAAATGATTGAAGCTACTGACTGAATGAAAGGAGCTGGCATCTCACTCTCTTTGAATCTTCTTTATCATGCTAAGAGGAGCAGGAAAAAGCAAAAAATTTCAGAATTGCACCTTGCAATGCGGAGAAATTACTCTTTGTGCATTTACAATATTCATTGATTTTTGCCATTGAAAGACGTCCAGAAATGATTGAAGCTACTGACTGAATGAAAGGAGCTGGCATCTCACTCTCTTTGAATCTTCTTTATCATGCTAAGAGGAGCAGGAAAAAGCAAAAAATTTCAGAATTGCACCTTGCAATGCGGAGAAATTACTGTTTGTGCATTTACAATATTCATTGATTTTTGCCATTGAAAAACGTCCAGAAATGATTGAAGCTACTGACTGAATGAAAGGAGCTGGCATCTCACTCTCTTTGAATCTTCTTTATCATGCTAAGAGGAGCAGGAAAAAGCAAAAAATTTCAGAATTGCACCTTGCAATGTGGAGAAATTACTGTTTGTGCATTTACAATATTCATTGATTTTTGCCATTGAAAAACATCATGTTATTCATATACCAGAAATGTTTGAAGCTACTGACTGAATGAAAGGAGCTGGCATCTCACTCTCTTTGAATCTTCTTTATCATGCTAAGAGGAGCAGGAAAAAGCAAAAAATTTCAGAATTGCACCTTGCAATGCGGAGAAATTACTGTTTGTGCATTTACAATATTCATTGATTTTTGCCATTGAAAAACGTTCAGAAATGATTGAAGCTACTGACTGAATGAAAGGAGCTGGCATCTCACTCTCTTTGAATCTTGTTTATCATGCTAAGAGGAGCAGGAAAAAGCAAAAAATTTCAGAATTGCACCTTGCAATGCGGAGAAATTACTGTTTGTGCATTTACAATATTCATTGATTTTTGCCATTGAAAAACGTCCAGAAATGATTGAAGCTACTGACTGAATGAAAGGAGCTGGCATCTCACTCTCTTTGAATCTTCTTTATCATGCTAAGAGGAGCAGGAAAAAGCAAAAAATTTCAGAATTGCACCTTGCAATGCGGAGAAATTACTGTTTGTGCATTTACAATATTCATTGATTTTTGCCATTGAAAAACGTCCAGAAATGATTGAAGCTACTGACTGATTGAAAGGAGCTGGCATCTCACTCTCTTTGAATCTTCTTTATCATGCTAAGAGGAGCAGGAAAAAGCAAAAAATTTCAAAATTGCACCTTGAAATGCGGAGAAATTACTGTTTGTGCATTTACAATATTCATTGATTTTTGCCATTGAAAAACATCATGTTATTCATATACCAGAAATGTTTGAAGCTACTGACTGAATGAAAGGAGCTGGCATCTCACTCTCTTTGAATCTTCTTTATCATGCTAAGAGGAGCAGGAAAAACCAAAAAATTCAGAATTGCACCTTGCAATGCGGAGAAATTACTGTTTGTGCATTTACAATATTCATTGATTTTTGCCATTGAAAAACATCATGTTATTCATATACCAGAAATGTTTGAAGCTACTGACTGAATGAAAGGAGCTGGCATCTCACTCTCTTTGAATCTTCTTTATCATGCTAAGAGGAGCAGGAAAAAGCAAAAAATTTCAGAATTGCACCTTGCAATGCGGAGAAATTACTGTTTGTGCATTTACAATATTCATTGATTTTTGCCATTGAAAAACGTCCAGAAATGATTGAAGCTACTGACTGAATGAAAGGAGCTGGCATCTCATTCTCTTTGAATCTTGTTTATCATGCTAAGAGGAGCAGGAAAAAGCAAAAAATTTCAGAATTGCACCTTGCAATGCGGAGAAATTACTGTTTGTGCATTTACAATATTCATTGATTTTTGCCATTGAAAAACGTCCAGAAATGATTGAAGCTACTGACTGAATGAAAGGAGCTGGCATCTCACTCTCTTTGAATCTTCTTTATCATGCTTAGAGGAGCAGGAAAAAGCAAAAAATTTCAGAATTGCACCTTGCAATGCGGAGAAATTACTGTTTGTGCATTTACAATATTCATTGATTTTTGCCATTGAAAAACATCATGTTATTCATATACCAGAAATGTTTGAAGCTACTGACTGAATGAAAGGAGCTGGCATCTCACTCTCTTTGAATCTTCTTTATCATGCTAAGAGGAGCAGAAAAAAGCAAAAAATTTCAGAATTGCACCTTGCAATGCGGAGAAATTACTGTTTGTGCATTTACAATATTCATTGATTTTTGCCATTGAAAAACATCCAGAAATGATTGAAGCTACTGACTGAATGAAAGGAGCTGGCATCTCACTCTCTTTGAATCTTGTTTATCATGCTAAGAGGAGCAGGAAAAAGCAAAAAATTTCAGAATTGCACCTTGCAATGCGGAGAAATTACTGTTTGTGCATTTACAATATTCATTGATTTTTGCCATTGAAAAACGTCCAGAAATGATTGAAGCTACTGACTGAATGAAAGGAGCTGGCATCTCACTCTCTTTGAATCTTCTTTATCATGCTAAGAGGAGCAGGAAAAAGCAAAAAATTTCAAAATTGCACCTTGCAATGCGGAGAAATTACTGTTTGTGCATTTACAATATTCATTGATTTTTGCCATTGAAAAACATCATGTTATTCATATACCAGAAATGTTTGAAGCTACTGACTGAATGAAAGGAGCTGGCATCTCACTCTCTTTGAATCTTCTTTATCATGCTAAGAGGAGCAGGAAAAAGCAAAAAATTTCAGAATTGCACCTTGCAATGCGGAGAAATTACTGTTTGTGCATTTACAATATTCATTGATTTTTGCCATTGAAAAACGTCCAGAAATGATTGAAGCTACTGACTGAATGAAAGGAGCTGGCATCTCACTCTCTTTGAATCTTGTTTATCTTGCTAAGAGGAGCAGGAAAAAGCAAAAAATTTCAGAATTGCACCTTGCAATGCGGAGAAATTACTGTTTGTGCATTTACAATATTCATTGATTTTTGCCATTGAAAAACGTCCAGAAATGATTGAAGCTACTGACTGAATGAAAGGAGCTGGCATCTCACTCTCTTTGAATCTTCTTTACCATGCTAAGAGGAGCAGGAAAAAGCAAAAAATTTCAGAATTGCACCTTGCAATGCGGAGAAATTACTGTTTGTGCATTTACAATATTCATTGATTTTTGCCATTGAAAAACGTCCAGAAATGATTGAAGCTACTGACTGAATGAAAGGAGCTGGCATCTCACTCTCTTTGAATCTTGTTTATCTTGCTAAGAGGAGCAGGAAAAAGCAAAAAATTTCAGAATTGCACCTTGCAATGCGGAGAAATTACTGTTTGTGCATTTACAATATTCATTGATTTTTGCCATTGAAAAACGTCCAGAAATGATTGAAGCTACTGACTGAATGAAAGGAGCTGGCATCTCACTCTCTTTGAATCTTCTTTATCATGCTAAGAGGAGCAGGAAAAAGCAAAAAATTTCAAAATTGCACCTTGCAATGCGGAGAAATTACTGTTTGTGCATTTACAATATTCATTGATTTTTGCCATTGAAAAACATCATGTTATTCATATACCAGAAATGTTTGAAGCTACTGACTGAATGAAAGGAGCTGGCATCTCACTCTCTTTGAATCTTCTTTATCATGCTAAGAGGAGCAGGAAAAAGCAAAAAAATTCAGAATTGCACCTTGCAATGCGGAGAAATTACTGTTTGTGCATTTACAATATTCATTGATTTTTGCCATTGAAAAACGTCCAGAAATGATTGAAGCTACTGACTGAATGAAAGGAGCTGGCATCTCACTCTCTTTGAATCTTCTTTATCATGCTAAGAGGAGCAGGAAAAAGCAAAAAATTTCAGAATTGCACCTTGCAATGCGGAGAAATTACTGTTTGTGCATTTACAATATTCATTGATTTTTGCCATTGAAAAACATCATGTTATTCATATACCAGAAATGTTTGAAGCTACTGACTGAATGAAAGGAGCTGGCATCTCACTCTCTTTGAATCTTCTTTATCATGCTAAGAGGAGCAGGAAAAAGCAAAAAATTTCAGAATTGCACCTTGCAATGCGGAGAAATTACTGTTTGTGCATTTACAATATTCATTGATTTTTGCCATTGAAAAAAGTCCAGAAATGATTGAAGCTACTGACTGAATGAAAGGAGCTGGCATCTCACTCTCTTTGAATATTGTTTATCATGCTAAGAGGAGCAGGAAAAAGCAAAAAATTTCAGAATTGCACCTTGCAATGCGGAGAAATTACTGTTTGTGCATTTACAATATTCATTGATTTTTGCCATTGAAAAACGTCCAGAAATGATTGAAGCTACTGACTGAATGAAAGGAGCTGGCATCTCACTCTCTTTGAATCTTCTTTATCATGCTAAGAGGAGCAGGAAAAAGCAAAAAATTTCAGAATTGCACCTTGCAATGCGGAGAAATTACTGTGTGCATTTACAATATTCATTGATTTTTGCCATTGAAAAACATCATGTTATTCATATACCAGAAATGATTGAAGCTACTGACTGAATGAAAGGAGCTGGCATCTCACTCTCTTTGAATCTTCTTTATCATGCTAAGAGGAGCAGGAAAAAGCAAAAAATTTCAGAATTGCACCTTGCAATGCGGAGAAATTACTCTTTGTGCATTTACAATATTCATTGATTTTTGCCATTGAAAGACGTCCAGAAATGATTGAAGCTACTGACTGAATGAAAGGAGCTGGCATCTCACTCTCTTTGAATCTTCTTTATCATGCTAAGAGGAGCAGGAAAAAGCAAAAAATTTCAGAATTGCACCTTGCAATGCGGAGAAATTACTGTTTGTGCATTTACAATATTCATTGATTTTTGCCATTGAAAAACGTCCAGAAATGATTGAAGCTACTGACTGAATGAAAGGAGCTGGCATCTCACTCTCTTTGAATCTTCTTTATCATGCCAAGAGGAGCAGGAAAAAGCAAAAAATTTCAGAATTGCACCTTGCAATGTGGAGAAATTACTGTTTGTGCATTTACAATATTCATTGATTTTTGCCATTGAAAAACATCATGTTATTCATATACCAGAAATGTTTGAAGCTACTGACTGAATGAAAGGAGCTGGCATCTCACTCTCTTTGAATCTTCTTTATCATGCTAAGAGGAGCAGGAAAAAGCAAAAAATTTCAGAATTGCACCTTGCAATGCGGAGAAATTACTGTTTGTGCATTTACAATATTCATTGATTTTTGCCATTGAAAAACGTTCAGAAATGATTGAAGCTACTGACTGAATGAAAGGAGCTGGCATCTCACTCTCTTTGAATCTTGTTTATCATGCTAAGAGGAGCAGGAAAAAGCAAAAAATTTCAGAATTGCACCTTGCAATGCGGAGAAATTACTGTTTGTGCATTTACAATATTCATTGATTTTTGCCATTGAAAAACGTCCAGAAATGATTGAAGCTACTGACTGAATGAAAGGAGCTGGCATCTCACTCTCTTTGAATCTTCTTTATCATGCTAAGAGGAGCAGGAAAAAGCAAAAAATTTCAGAATTGCACCTTGCAATGCGGAGAAATTACTGTTTGTGCATTTACAATATTCATTGATTTTTGCCATTGAAAAACGTCCAGAAATGATTGAAGCTACTGACTGAATGAAAGGAGCTGGCATCTCACTCTCTTTGAATCTTCTTTATCATGCTAAGAGGAGCAGGAAAAAGCAAAAAATTTCAAAATTGCACCTTGAAATGCGGAGAAATTACTGTTTGTGCATTTACAATATTCATTGATTTTTGCCATTGAAAAACATCATGTTATTCATATACCAGAAATGTTTGAAGCTACTGACTGAATGAAAGGAGCTGGCATCTCACTCTCTTTGAATCTTCTTTATCATGCTAAGAGGAGCAGGAAAAACCAAAAAATTCAGAATTGCACCTTGCAATGCGGAGAAATTACTGTTTGTGCATTTACAATATTCATTGATTTTTGCCATTGAAAAACATCATGTTATTCATATACCAGAAATGTTTGAAGCTACTGACTGAATGAAAGGAGCTGGCATCTCACTCTCTTTGAATCTTCTTTATCATGCTAAGAGGAGCAGGAAAAAGCAAAAAATTTCAGAATTGCACCTTGCAATGCGGAGAAATTACTGTTTGTGCATTTACAATATTCATTGATTTTTGCCATTGAAAAACGTCCAGAAATGATTGAAGCTACTGACTGAATGAAAGGAGCTGGCATCTCACTCTCTTTGAATCTTCTTTATCATGCTTAGAGGAGCAGGAAAAAGCAAAAAATTTCAGAATTGCACCTTGCAATGCGGAGAAATTACTGTTTGTGCATTTACAATATTCATTGATTTTTGCCATTGAAAAACATCATGTTATTCATATACCAGAAATGTTTGAAGCTACTGACTGAATGAAAGGAGCTGGCATGTCACTCTCTTTGAATCTTCTTTATCATGCTTAGAGGAGCAGGAAAAAGCAAAAAATTTCAGAATTGCACCTTGCAATGCGGAGAAATTACTGTTTGTGCATTTACAATATTCATTGATTTTTGCCATTGAAAAACATCATGTTATTCATATACCAGAAATGTTTGAAGCTACTGACTGAATGAAAGGAGCTGGCATGTCACTCTCTTTGAATCTTCTTTATCATGCTAAGAGGAGCAGAAAAAAGCAAAAAATTTCAGAATTGCACCTTGCAATGCGGAGAAATTACTGTTTGTGCATTTACAATATTCATTGATTTTTGCCATTGAAAAACATCCAGAAATGATTGAAGCTACTGACTGAATGAAAGGAGCTGGCATCTCACTCTCTTTGAATCTTGTTTATCATGCTAAGAGGAGCAGGAAAAAGCAAAAAATTTCAGAATTGCACCTTGCAATGCGGAGAAATTACTGTTTGTGCATTTACAATATTCATTGATTTTTGCCATTGAAAAACGTCCAGAAATGATTGAAGCTACTGACTGAATGAAAGGAGCTGGCATCTCACTCTCTTTGAATCTTCTTTATCATGCTAAGAGGAGCAGGAAAAAGCAAAAAATTTCAAAATTGCACCTTGCAATGCGGAGAAATTACTGTTTGTGCATTTACAATATTCATTGATTTTTGCCATTGAAAAACATCATGTTATTCATATACCAGAAATGTTTGAAGCTACTGACTGAATGAAAGGAGCTGGCATCTCACTCTCTTTGAATCTTCTTTATCATGCTAAGAGGAGCAGGAAAAAGCAAAAAATTTCAGAATTGCACCTTGCAATGCGGAGAAATTACTGTTTGTGCATTTACAATATTCATTGATTTTTGCCATTGAAAAACGTCCAGAAATGATTGAAGCTACTGACTGAATGAAAGGAGCTGGCATCTCACTCTCTTTGAATCTTGTTTATCTTGCTAAGAGGAGCAGGAAAAAGCAAAAAATTTCAGAATTGCACCTTGCAATGCGGAGAAATTACTGTTTGTGCATTTACAATATTCATTGATTTTTGCCATTGAAAAACGTCCAGAAATGATTGAAGCTACTGACTGAATGAAAGGAGCTGGCATCTCACTCTCTTTGAATCTTCTTTATCATGCTAAGAGGAGCAGGAAAAAGCAAAAAATTTCAGAATTGCACCTTGCAATGCGGAGAAATTACTGTTTGTGCATTTACAATATTCATTGATTTTTGCCATTGAAAAACATGTTATTCATATACCAGAAATGTTTGAAGCTACTGACTGAATGAAAGGAGCTGGCATCTCACTCTCTTTGAATCTTCTTTATCATGCTAAGAGGAGCAGGAAAAAGCAAAAAATTTCAGAATTGCACCTTGCAATGCGGAGAAATTACTGTTTGTGCATTTACAATATTCATTGATTTTTGCCATTGAAAAACGTCCAGAAATGATTGAAGCTACTGACTGAATGAAAGGAGCTGGCATCTCACTCTCTTTGAATCTTGTTTATCATGCTAAGAGGAGCAGGAAAAAGCAAAAAATTTCAGAATTGCACCTTGCAATGCGGAGAAATTACTGTTTGTGCATTTACAATATTCATTGATTTTTGCCATTGAAAAACGTCCAGAAATGATTGAAGCTACTGACTGAATGAAAGGAGCTGGCATCTCACTCTCTTTGAATCTTCTTTATCATGCTAAGAGGAGCAGGAAAAAGCAAAAAATTTCAGAATTGCACCTTGCAATGCGGAGAAATTACTGTTTGTGCATTTACAATATTCATTGATTTTTGCCATTGAAAAACATCATGTTATTCATATACCAGAAATGATTGAAGCTACTGACTGAATGAAAGGAGCTGGCATCTCACTCTCTTTGAATCTTCTTTATCATGCTAAGAGGAGCAGGAAAAAGCAAAAAATTTCAGAATTGCACCTTGCAATGCGGAGAAATTACTCTTTGTGCATTTACAATATTCATTGATTTTTGCCATTGAAAGACGTCCAGAAATGATTGAAGCTACTGACTGAATGAAAGGAGCTGGCATCTCACTCTCTTTGAATCTTCTTTATCATGCTAAGAGGAGCAGGAAAAAGCAAAAAATTTCAGAATTGCACCTTGCAATGCGGAGAAATTACTGTTTGTGCATTTACAATATTCATTGATTTTTGCCATTGAAAAACGTCCAGAAATGATTGAAGCTACTGACTGAATGAAAGGAGCTGGCATCTCACTCTCTTTGAATCTTCTTTATCATGCTAAGAGGAGCAGGAAAAAGCAAAAAATTTCAGAATTGCACCTTGCAATGCGGAGAAATTACTGTTTGTGCATTTACAATATTCATTGATTTTTGCCATTGAAAAACATCATGTTATTCATATACCAGAAATGTTTGAAGCTACTGACTGAATGAAAGGAGCTGGCATCTCACTCTCTTTGAATCTTCTTTATCATGCTAAGAGGAGCAGGAAAAAGCAAAAAATTTCAGAATTGCACCTTGCAATGCGGAGAAATTACTGTTTGTGCATTTACAATATTCATTGATTTTTGCCATTGAAAAACGTTCAGAAATGATTGAAGCTACTGACTGAATGAAAGGAGCTGGCATCTCACTCTCTTTGAATCTTGTTTATCATGCTAAGAGGAGCAGGAAAAAGCAAAAAAATTCAGAATTGCACCTTGCAATGCGGAGAAATTACTGTTTGTGCATTTACAATATTCATTGATTTTTGCCATTGAAAAACGTCCAGAAATGATTGAAGCTACTGACTGAATGAAAGGAGCTGGCATCTCACTCTCTTTGAATCTTCTTTATCATGCTAAGAGGAGCAGGAAAAAGCAAAAAATTTCAGAATTGCACCTTGCAATGCGGAGAAATTACTGTTTGTGCATTTACAATATTCATTGATTTTTGCCATTGAAAAACGTCCAGAAATGATTGAAGCTACTGACTGAATGAAAGGAGCTGGCATCTCACTCTCTTTGAATCTTCTTTATCATGCTAAGAGGAGCAGGAAAAAGCAAAAAATTTCAAAATTGCACCTTGCAATGCGGAGAAATTACTGTTTGTGCATTTACAATATTCATTGATTTTTGCCATTGAAAAACATCATGTTATTCATATACCAGAAATGTTTGAAGCTACTGACTGAATGAAAGGAGCTGGCATCTCACTCTCTTTGAATCTTCTTTATCATGCTAAGAGGAGCAGGAAAAACCAAAAAATTCAGAATTGCACCTTGCAATGCGGAGAAATTACTGTTTGTGCATTTACAATATTCATTGATTTTTGCCATTGAAAAACATCATGTTATTCATATACCAGAAATGTTTGAAGCTACTGACTGAATGAAAGGAGCTGGCATCTCACTCTCTTTGAATCTTCTTTATCATGCTAAGAGGAGCAGGAAAAAGCAAAAAATTTCAGAATTGCACCTTGCAATGCGGAGAAATTACTGTTTGTGCATTTACAATATTCATTGATTTTTGCCATTGAAAAACGTCCAGAAATGATTGAAGCTACTGACTGAATGAAAGGAGCTGGCATCTCATTCTCTTTGAATCTTGTTTATCATGCTAAGAGGAGCAGGAAAAAGCAAAAAATTTCAGAATTGCACCTTGCAATGCGGAGAAATTACTGTTTGTGCATTTACAATATTCATTGATTTTTGCCATTGAAAAACGTCCAGAAATGATTGAAGCTACTGACTGAATGAAAGGAGCTGGCATCTCACTCTCTTTGAATCTTCTTTATCATGCTTAGAGGAGCAGGAAAAAGCAAAAAATTTCAGAATTGCACTTTGCAATGCGGAGAAATTACTGTTTGTGCATTTACAATATTCATTGATTTTTGCCATTGAAAAACATCATGTTATTCATATACCAGAAATGTTTGAAGCTACTGACTGAATGAAAGGAGCTGGCATCTCACTCTCTTTGAATCTTCTTTATCATGCTAAGAGGAGCAGGAAAAAGCAAAAAATTTCAGAATTGCACCTTGCAATGCGGAGAAATTACTGTTTGTGCATTTACAATATTCATTGATTTTTGCCATTGAAAAACATCATGTTATTCATATACCAGAAATGTTTGAAGCTACTGACTGAATGAAAGGAGCTGGCATCTCACTCTCTTTGAATCTTCTTTATCATGCTAAGAGGAGCAGGAAAAAGCAAAAAATTTCAGAATTGCACCTTGCAATGCGGAGAAATTACTGTTTGTGCATTTACAATATTCATTGATTTTTGCCATTGAAAAACGTTCAGAAATGATTGAAGCTACTGACTGAATGAAAGGAGCTGGCATCTCACTCTCTTTGAATCTTGTTTATCATGCTAAGAGGAGCAGGAAAAAGCAAAAAATTTCAGAATTGCACCTTGCAATGCGGAGAAATTACTGTTTGTGCATTTACAATATTCATTGATTTTTGCCATTGAAAAACGTCCAGAAATGATTGAAGCTACTGACTGAATGAAAGGAGCTGGCATCTCACTCTCTTTGAATCTTCTTTATCATGCTAAGAGGAGCAGGAAAAAGCAAAAAATTTCAGAATTGCACCTTGCAATGCGGAGAAATTACTGTTTGTGCATTTACAATATTCATTGATTTTTGCCATTGAAAAACGTCCAGAAATGATTGAAGCTACTGACTGAATGAAAGGAGCTGGCATCTCACTCTCTTTGAGTCTTCTTTATCATGCTAAGAGGAGCAGGAAAAAGCAAAAAATTTCAAAATTGCACCTTGCAATGCGGAGAAATTACTGTTTGTGCATTTACAATATTCATTGATTTTTGCCATTGAAAAACATCATGTTATTCATATACTAGAAATGTTTGAAGCTACTGACTGAATGAAAGGAGCTGGCATCTCACTCTCTTTGAATCTTCTTTATCATGCTAAGAGGAGCAGGAAAAACCAAAAAATTCAGAATTGCACCTTGCAATGCGGAGAAATTACTGTTTGTGCATTTACAATATTCATTGATTTTTGCCATTGAAAAACATCATGTTATTCATATACCAGAAATGTTTGAAGCTACTGACTGAATGAAAGGAGCTGGCATCTCACTCTCTTTGAATCTTCTTTATCATGCTAAGAGGAGCAGGAAAAAGCAAAAAATTTCAGAATTGCACCTTGCAATGCGGAGAAATTACTCTTTGTGCATTTACAATATTCATTGATTTTTGCCATTGAAAAACGTCCAGAAATGATTGAAGCTACTGACTGAATGAAAGGAGCTGGCATCTCATTCTCTTTGAATCTTGTTTATCATGCTAAGAGGAGCAGGAAAAAGCAAAAAATTTCAGAATTGCACCTTGCAATGCGGAGAAATTACTGTTTGTGCATTTACAATATTCATTGATTTTTGCCATTGAAAAACGTCCAGAAATGATTGAAGCTACTGACTGAATGAAAGGAGCTGGCATCTCACTCTCTTTGAATCTTCTTTATCATGCTTAGAGGAGCAGGAAAAAGCAAAAAATTTCAGAATTGCACCTTGCAATGCGGAGAAATTACTGTTTGTGCATTTACAATATTCATTGATTTTTGCCATTGAAAAACATCATGTTATTCATATACCAGAAATGTTTGAAGCTACTGACTGAATGAAAGGAGCTGGCATCTCACTCTCTTTGAATCTTCTTTATCATGCTAAGAGGAGCAGAAAAAAGCAAAAAATTTCAGAATTGCACCTTGCAATGCGGAGAAATTACTGTTTGTGCATTTACAATATTCATTGATTTTTGCCATTGAAAAACATCCAGAAATGATTGAAGCTACTGACTGAATGAAAGGAGCTGGCATCTCACTCTCTTTGAATCTTGTTTATCATGCTAAGAGGAGCAGGAAAAAGCAAAAAATTTCAGAATTGCACCTTGCAATGCGGAGAAATTACTGTTTGTGCATTTACAATATTCATTGATTTTTGCCATTGAAAAACGTCCAGAAATGATTGAAGCTACTGACTGAATGAAAGGAGCTGGCATCTCACTCTCTTTGAATCTTCTTTATCATGCTAAGAGGAGCAGGAAAAAGCAAAAAATTTCAAAATTGCACCTTGCAATGCGGAGAAATTACTGTTTGTGCATTTACAATATTCATTGATTTTTGCCATTGAAAAACATCATGTTATTCATATACCAGAAATGTTTGAAGCTACTGACTGAATGAAAGGAGCTGGCATCTCACTCTCTTTGAATCTTCTTTATCATGCTAAGAGGAGCAGGAAAAAGCAAAAAATTTCAGAATTGCACCTTGCAATGCGGAGAAATTACTGTTTGTGCATTTACAATATTCATTGATTTTTGCCATTGAAAAACGTCCAGAAATGATTGAAGCTACTGACTGAATGAAAGGAGCTGGCATCTCACTCTCTTTGAATCTTGTTTATCTTGCTAAGAGGAGCAGGAAAAAGCAAAAAATTTCAGAATTGCACCTTGCAATGCGGAGAAATTACTGTTTGTGCATTTACAATATTCATTGATTTTTGCCATTGAAAAACGTCCAGAAATGATTGAAGCTACTGACTGAATGAAAGGAGCTGGCATCTCACTCTCTTTGAATCTTCTTTACCATGCTAAGAGGAGCAGGAAAAAGCAAAAAATTTCAGAATTGCACCTTGCAATGCGGAGAAATTACTGTTTGTGCATTTACAATATTCATTGATTTTTGCCATTGAAAAACGTCCAGAAATGATTGAAGCTACTGACTGAATGAAAGGAGCTGGCATCTCACTCTCTTTGAATCTTGTTTATCTTGCTAAGAGGAGCAGGAAAAAGCAAAAAATTTCAGAATTGCACCTTGCAATGCGGAGAAATTACTGTTTGTGCATTTACAATATTCATTGATTTTTGCCATTGAAAAACGTCCAGAAATGATTGAAGCTACTGACTGAATGAAAGGAGCTGGCATCTCACTCTCTTTGAATCTTCTTTATCATGCTAAGAGGAGCAGGAAAAAGCAAAAAATTTCAAAATTGCACCTTGCAATGCGGAGAAATTACTGTTTGTGCATTTACAATATTCATTGATTTTTGCCATTGAAAAACATCATGTTATTCATATACCAGAAATGTTTGAAGCTACTGACTGAATGAAAGGAGCTGGCATCTCACTCTCTTTGAATCTTCTTTATCATGCTAAGAGGAGCAGGAAAAAGCAAAAAAATTCAGAATTGCACCTTGCAATGCGGAGAAATTACTGTTTGTGCATTTACAATATTCATTGATTTTTGCCATTGAAAAACGTCCAGAAATGATTGAAGCTACTGACTGAATGAAAGGAGCTGGCATCTCACTCTCTTTGAATCTTCTTTATCATGCTAAGAGGAGCAGGAAAAAGCAAAAAATTTCAGAATTGCACCTTGCAATGCGGAGAAATTACTGTTTGTGCATTTACAATATTCATTGATTTTTGCCATTGAAAAACATCATGTTATTCATATACCAGAAATGTTTGAAGCTACTGACTGAATGAAAGGAGCTGGCATCTCACTCTCTTTGAATCTTCTTTATCATGCTAAGAGGAGCAGGAAAAAGCAAAAAATTTCAGAATTGCACCTTGCAATGCGGAGAAATTACTGTTTGTGCATTTACAATATTCATTGATTTTTGCCATTGAAAAACGTCCAGAAATGATTGAAGCTACTGACTGAATGAAAGGAGCTGGCATCTCATTCTCTTTGAATCTTGTTTATCATGCAAAGAGGAGCAGGAAAAAGCAAAAAATTTCAGAATTGCACCTTGCAATGCGGAGAAATTACTGTTTGTGCATTTACAATATTCATTGATTTTTGCCATTGAAAAACGTCCAGAAATGATTGAAGCTACTGACTGAATGAAAGGAGCTGGCATCTCACTCTCTTTGAATCTTCTTTATATTGCTTAGAGGAGCAGGAAAAAGCAAAAAATTTCAGAATTGCACCTTGCAATGCGGAGAAATTACTGTTTGTGCATTTACAATATTCATTGATTTTTGCCATTGAAAAACATCATGTTATTCATATACCAGAAATGTTTGAAGCTACTGACAATGAAAGGAGCTGGCATCTCACTCTTTGAATCTTCTTTATCATGCTAGGAGGAGCAGGAAAAAGCAAAAAATTTCAGAATTGCACCTTGCAATGCGGAGAAATTACTCTTTGTGCATTTACAATATTCATTGATTTTTGCCATTGAAAAACATCATGTTATTCATATACCAGAAATGATTGAAGCTACTGACTGAATGAATGGAGCTGGCATCTCACTCTCTTTGAATCTTCTTTATCATGCTAAGAGGAGCAGGAAAAAGCAAAAAATTTCAGAATGGCACCTTGCAATGCGGAGAAATTACTGTTTGTGCATTTACAATATTCATTGATTTTTGCCATTGAAAAACGTCCAGAAATGATTGAAGCTACTGACTGAATGAAAGGAGCTGGCATCTCACTCTCTTTGAATCTTCTTTATCATGCTAAGAGGAGCAGGAAAAAGCAAAAAATTTCAGAATTGCACCTTGCAATGCGGAGAAATTACTGTTTGTGCATTTACAATATTCATTGATTTTTGCCATTGAAAAACATGTTATTCATATACCAGAAATGTTTGAAGCTACTGACTGAATGAAAGGAGCTGGCATCTCACTCTCTTTGAATCTTCTTTATCATGCTAAGAGGAGCAGGAAAAAGCAAAAAATTTCAGAATTGCACCTTGCAATGCGGAGAAATTACTGTTTGTGCATTTACAATATTCATTGATTTTTGCCATTGAAAAACGTCCAGAAATGATTGAAGCTACTGACTGAATGAAAGGAGCTGGCATCTCACTCTCTTTGAATCTTGTTTATCATGCTAAGAGGAGCAGGAAAAAGCAAAAAATTTCAGAATTGCACCTTGCAATGCGGAGAAATTACTGTTTGTGCATTTACAATATTCATTGATTTTTGCCATTGAAAAACGTCCAGAAATGATTGAAGCTACTGACTGAATGAAAGGAGCTGGCATCTCACTCTCTTTGAATCTTCTTTATCATGCTAAGAGGAGCAGGAAAAAGCAAAAAATTTCAGAATTGCACCTTGCAATGCGGAGAAATTACTGTTTGTGCATTTACAATATTCATTGATTTTTGCCATTGAAAAACATCATGTTATTCATATACCAGAAATGATTGAAGCTACTGACTGAATGAAAGGAGCTGGCATCTCACTCTCTTTGAATCTTCTTTATCATGCTAAGAGGAGCAGGAAAAAGCAAAAAATTTCAGAATTGCACCTTGCAATGCGGAGAAATTACTCTTTGTGCATTTACAATATTCATTGATTTTTGCCATTGAAAGACGTCCAGAAATGATTGAAGCTACTGACTGAATGAAAGGAGCTGGCATCTCACTCTCTTTGAATCTTCTTTATCATGCTAAGAGGAGCAGGAAAAAGCAAAAAATTTCAGAATTGCACCTTGCAATGCGGAGAAATTACTGTTTGTGCATTTACAATATTCATTGATTTTTGCCATTGAAAAACGTCCAGAAATGATTGAAGCTACTGACTGAATGAAAGGAGCTGGCATCTCACTCTCTTTGAATCTTCTTTATCATGCTAAGAGGAGCAGGAAAAAGCAAAAAATTTCAGAATTGCACCTTGCAATGCGGAGAAATTACTGTTTGTGCATTTACAATATTCATTGATTTTTGCCATTGAAAAACATCATGTTATTCATATACCAGAAATGTTTGAAGCTACTGACTGAATGAAAGGAGCTGGCATCTCACTCTCTTTGAATCTTCTTTATCATGCTAAGAGGAGCAGGAAAAAGCAAAAAATTTCAGAATTGCACCTTGCAATGCGGAGAAATTACTGTTTGTGCATTTACAATATTCATTGATTTTTGCCATTGAAAAACGTTCAGAAATGATTGAAGCTACTGACTGAATGAAAGGAGCTGGCATCTCACTCTCTTTGAATCTTGTTTATCATGCTAAGAGGAGCAGGAAAAAGCAAAAAATTTCAGAATTGCACCTTGCAATGCGGAGAAATTACTGTTTGTGCATTTACAATATTCATTGATTTTTGCCATTGAAAAACGTCCAGAAATGATTGAAGCTACTGACTGAATGAAAGGAGCTGGCATCTCACTCTCTTTGAATCTTCTTTATCATGCTAAGAGGAGCAGGAAAAAGCAAAAAATTTCAGAATTGCACCTTGCAATGCGGAGAAATTACTGTTTGTGCATTTACAATATTCATTGATTTTTGCCATTGAAAAACGTCCAGAAATGATTGAAGCTACTGACTGAATGAAAGGAGCTGGCATCTCACTCTCTTTGAATCTTCTTTATCATGCTAAGAGGAGCAGGAAAAAGCAAAAAATTTCAAAATTGCACCTTGCAATGCGGAGAAATTACTGTTTGTGCATTTACAATATTCATTGATTTTTGCCATTGAAAAACATCATGTTATTCATATACCAGAAATGTTTGAAGCTACTGACTGAATGAAAGGAGCTGACATCTCACTCTCTTTGAATCTTCTTTATCATGCTAAGAGGAGCAGGAAAAACCAAAAAATTCAGAATTGCACCTTGCAATGCGGAGAAATTACTGTTTGTGCATTTACAATATTCATTGATTTTTGCCATTGAAAAACATCATGTTATTCATATACCAGAAATGTTTGAAGCTACTGACTGAATGAAAGGAGCTGGCATCTCATTCTCTTTGAATCTTGTTTATCATGCTAAGAGGAGCAGGAAAAAGCAAAAAATTTCAGAATTGCACCTTGCAATGCGGAGAAATTACTGTTTGTGCATTTACAATATTCATTGATTTTTGCCATTGAAAAACGTCCAGAAATGATTGAAGCTACTGACTGAATGAAAGGAGCTGGCATCTCACTCTCTTTGAATCTTCTTTATCATGCTTAGAGGAGCAGGAAAAAGCAAAAAATTTCAGAATTGCACCTTGCAATGCGGAGAAATTACTGTTTGTGCATTTACAATATTCATTGATTTTTGCCATTGAAAAACATCATGTTATTCATATACCAGAAATGTTTGAAGCTACTGACTGAATGAAAGGAGCTGGCATCTCACTCTCTTTGAATCTTCTTTATCATGCTAAGAGGAGCAGAAAAAAGCAAAAAATTTCAGAATTGCACCTTGCAATGCGGAGAAATTACTGTTTGTGCATTTACAATATTCATTGATTTTTGCCATTGAAAAACATCCAGAAATGATTGAAGCTACTGACTGAATGAAAGGAGCTGGCATCTCACTCTCTTTGAATCTTGTTTATCATGCTAAGAGGAGCAGGAAAAAGCAAAAAATTTCAGAATTGCACCTTGCAATGCGGAGAAATTACTGTTTGTGCATTTACAATATTCATTGATTTTTGCCATTGAAAAACGTCCAGAAATGATTGAAGCTACTGACTGAATGAAAGGAGCTGGCATCTCACTCTCTTTGAATCTTCTTTATATTGCTTAGAGGAGCAGGAAAAAGCAAAAAATTTCAGAATTGCACCTTGCAATGCGGAGAAATTACTGTTTGTGCATTTACAATATTCATTGATTTTTGCCATTGAAAAACATCCAGAAATGATTGAAGCTACTGACTGAATGAAAGGAGCTGGCATCTCACTCTCTTTGAATCTTCTTTATCATGCTAAGAGGAGCAGGAAAAAGCAAAAAATTTCAGAATTGCACCTTGCAATGCGGAGAAATTACTGTTTGTGCATTTACAATATTCATTGATTTTTGCCATTGAAAAACATCATGTTATTCATATACCAGAAATGTTTGAAGCTACTGACTGAATGAAAGGAGCTGGCATCTCACTCTCTTTGAATCTTCTTTATCATGCTAAGAGGAGCAGGAAAAAGCAAAAAATTTCAGAATTGCACCTTGCAATGCGGAGAAATTACTGTTTGTGCATTTACAATATTCATTGATTTTTGCCATTGAAAAACGTTCAGAAATGATTGAAGCTACTGACTGAATGAAAGGAGCTGGCATCTCACTCTCTTTGAATCTTGTTTATCATGCTAAGAGGAGCAGGAAAAAGCAAAAAATTTCAGAATTGCACCTTGCAATGCGGAGAAATTACTGTTTGTGCATTTACAATATTCATTGATTTTTGCCATTGAAAAACGTCCAGAAATGATTGAAGCTACTGACTGAATGAAAGGAGCTGGCATCTCACTCTCTTTGAATCTTCTTTATCATGCTAAGAGGAGCAGGAAAAAGCAAAAAATTTCAGAATTGCACCTTGCAATGCGGAGAAATTACTGTTTGTGCATTTACAATATTCATTGATTTTTGCCATTGAAAAACGTCCAGAAATGATTGAAGCTACTGACTGAATGAAAGGAGCTGGCATCTCACTCTCTTTGAATCTTCTTTATCATGCTAAGAGGAGCAGGAAAAAGCAAAAAATTTCAAAATTGCACCTTGCAATGCGGAGAAATTACTGTTTGTGCATTTACAATATTCATTGATTTTTGCCATTGAAAAACATCATGTTATTCATATACCAGAAATGTTTGAAGCTACTGACTGAATGAAAGGAGCTGACATCTCACTCTCTTTGAATCTTCTTTATCATGCTAAGAGGAGCAGGAAAAACCAAAAAATTCAGAATTGCACCTTGCAATGCGGAGAAATTACTGTTTGTGCATTTACAATATTCATTGATTTTTGCCATTGAAAAACATCATGTTATTCATATACCAGAAATGTTTGAAGCTACTGACTGAATGAAAGGAGCTGGCATCTCATTCTCTTTGAATCTTGTTTATCATGCTAAGAGGAGCAGGAAAAAGCAAAAAATTTCAGAATTGCACCTTGCAATGCGGAGAAATTACTGTTTGTGCATTTACAATATTCATTGATTTTTGCCATTGAAAAACGTCCAGAAATGATTGAAGCTACTGACTGAATGAAAGGAGCTGGCATCTCACTCTCTTTGAATCTTCTTTATCATGCTTAGAGGAGCAGGAAAAAGCAAAAAATTTCAGAATTGCACCTTGCAATGCGGAGAAATTACTGTTTGTGCATTTACAATATTCATTGATTTTTGCCATTGAAAAACATCATGTTATTCATATACCAGAAATGTTTGAAGCTACTGACTGAATGAAAGGAGCTGGCATCTCACTCTCTTTGAATCTTCTTTATCATGCTAAGAGGAGCAGAAAAAAGCAAAAAATTTCAGAATTGCACCTTGCAATGCGGAGAAATTACTGTTTGTGCATTTACAATATTCATTGATTTTTGCCATTGAAAAACATCCAGAAATGATTGAAGCTACTGACTGAATGAAAGGAGCTGGCATCTCACTCTCTTTGAATCTTGTTTATCATGCTAAGAGGAGCAGGAAAAAGCAAAAAATTTCAGAATTGCACCTTGCAATGCGGAGAAATTACTGTTTGTGCATTTACAATATTCATTGATTTTTGCCATTGAAAAACGTCCAGAAATGATTGAAGCTACTGACTGAATGAAAGGAGCTGGCATCTCACTCTCTTTGAATCTTCTTTATATTGCTTAGAGGAGCAGGAAAAAGCAAAAAATTTCAGAATTGCACCTTGCAATGCGGAGAAATTACTGTTTGTGCATTTACAATATTCATTGATTTTTGCCATTGAAAAACATCATGTTATTCATATACCAGAAATGTTTGAAGCTACTGACAATGAAAGGAGCTGGCATCTCACTCTTTCAATCTTCTTTATCATGCTAGGAGGAGCAGGAAAAAGCAAAAAATTTCAGAATTGCACCTTGCAATGCGGAGAAATTACTCTTTGTGCATTTAGAATATTCATTGATTTTTGCCATTGAAAAACATCATGTTATTCATATACCAGAAATGATTGAAGCTACTGACTGAATGAAAGGAGCTGGCATCTCACTCTCTTTGAATCTTCTTTATCATGCTAAGAGGAGCAGGAAAAAGCAAAAAATTTCAGAATTGCACCTTGCAATGCGGAGAAATTACTGTTTGTGCATTTACAATATTCATTGATTTTTGCCATTGAAAAACGTCCAGAAATGATTGAAGCTACTGACCGAATGAAAGGAGCTGGCATCTCACTCTCTTTGAATCTTCTTTATCATGCTAAGAGGAGCAGGAAAAAGCAAAAAATTTCAGAATTGCACCTTGCAATGCGGAGAAATTACTGTTTGTGCATTTACAATATTCATTGATTTTTGCCATTGAAAAACATATTCATATACCAGAAATGTTTGAAGCTACTGACTGAATGAAAGGAGCTGGCATCTCACTCTCTTTGAATCTTCTTTATCATGCTAAGAGGAGCAGGAAAAAGCAAAAAATTTCAGAATTGCACCTTGCAATGCGGAGAAATTACTGTTTGTGCATTTACAATATTCATTGATTTTTGCCATTGAAAAACGTCCAGAAATGATTGAAGCTACTGACTGAATGAAAGGAGCTGGCATCTCACTCTCTTTGAATCTTGTTTATCATGCTAAGAGGAGCAGGAAAAAGCAAAAAATTTCAGAATTGCACCTTGCAATGCGGAGAAATTACTGTTTGTGCATTTACAATATTCATTGATTTTTGCCATTGAAAAACGTCCAGAAATGATTGAAGCTACTGACTGAATGAAAGGAGCTGGCATCTCACTCTCTTTGAATCTTCTTTATCATGCTAAGAGGAGCAGGAAAAAGCAAAAAATTTCAGAATTGCACCTTGCAATGCGGAGAAATTACTGTTTGTGCATTTACAATATTCATTGATTTTTGCCATTGAAAAACATCATGTTATTCATATACCAGAAATGATTGAAGCTACTGACTGAATGAAAGGAGCTGGCATCTCACTCTCTTTGAATCTTCTTTATCATGCTAAGAGGAGCAGGAAAAAGCAAAAAATTTCAGAATTGCACCTTGCAATGCGGAGAAATTACTCTTTGTGCATTTACAATATTCATTGATTTTTGCCTTTGAAAGACGTCCAGAAATGATTGAAGCTACTGACTGAATGAAAGGAGCTGGCATCTCACTCTCTTTGAATCTTCTTTATCATGCTAAGAGGAGCAGGAAAAAGCAAAAAATTTCAGAATTGCACCTTGCAATGCGGAGAAATTACTGTTTGTGCATTTACAATATTCATTGATTTTTGCCATTGAAAAACGTTCAGAGATGATTGAAGCTACTGACTGAATGAAAGGAGCTGGCATCTCACTCTCTTTGAATCTTGTTTATCATGCTAAGAGGAGCAGGAAAAAGCAAAAAATTTCAGAATTGCACCTTGCAATGCGGAGAAATTACTGTTTGTGCATTTACAATATTCATTGATTTTTGCCATTGAAAAACGTCCAGAAATGATTGAAGCTACTGACTGAATGAAAGGAGCTGGCATCTCACTCTCTTTGAATCTTCTTTATCATGCTAAGAGGAGCAGGAAAAAGCAAAAAATTTCAGAATTGCACCTTGCAATGCGGAGAAATTACTGTTTGTGCATTTACAATATTCATTGATTTTTGCCATTGAAAAACGTCCAGAAATGATTGAAGCTACTGACTGAATGAAAGGAGCTGGCATCTCACTCTCTTTGAATCTTCTTTATCATGCTAAGAGGAGCAGGAAAAAGCAAAAAATTTCAAAATTGCACCTTGCAATGCGGAGAAATTACTGTTTGTGCATTTACAATATTCATTGATTTTTGCCATTGAAAAACATCATGTTATTCATATACCAGAAATGTTTGAAGCTACTGACTGAATGAAAGGAGCTGGCATCTCACTCTCTTTGAATCTTCTTTATCATGCTAAGAGGAGCAGGAAAAACCCAAAAATTCAGAATTGCACCTTGCAATGCGGAGAAATTACTGTTTGTGCATTTACAATATTCATTGATTTTTGCCATTGAAAAACATCATGTTATTCATATACCAGAAATGTTTGAAGCTACTGACTGAATGAAAGGAGCTGGCATCTCACTCTCTTTGAATCTTCTTTATCATGCTAAGAGGAGCAGGAAAAAGCAAAAAATTTCAGAATTGCACCTTGCAATGCGGAGAAATTACTGTTTGTGCATTTACAATATTCATTGATTTTTGCCATTGAAAAACGTCCAGAAATGATTGAAGCTACTGACTGAATGAAAGGAGCTGGCATCTCACTCTCTTTGAATCTTGTTTATCATGCTAAGAGGAGCAGGAAAAAGCAAAAAATTTCAGAATTGCACCTTGCAATGCGGAGAAATTACTGTTTGTGCATTTACAATATTCATTGATTTTTGCCATTGAAAAACGTCCAGAAATGATTGAAGCTACTGACTGAATGAAAGGAGCTGGCATCTCACTCTCTTTGAATCTTCTTTATCATGCTAAGAGGAGCAGGAAAAAGCAAAAAATTTCAGAATTGCACCTTGCAATGCGGAGAAATTACTGTTTGTGCATTTACAATATTCATTGATTTTTGCCATTGAAAAACATCATGTTATTCATATACCAGAAATGATTGAAGCTACTGACTGAATGAAAGGAGCTGGCATCTCACTCTCTTTGAATCTTCTTTATCATGCTAAGAGGAGCAGGAAAAAGCAAAAAATTTCAGAATTGCACCTTGCAATGCGGAGAAATTACTCTTTGTGCATTTACAATATTCATTGATTTTTGCCTTTGAAAGACGTCCAGAAATGATTGAAGCTACTGACTGAATGAAAGGAGCTGGCATCTCACTCTCTTTGAATCTTCTTTATCATGCTAAGAGGAGCAGGAAAAAGCAAAAAATTTCAGAATTGCACCTTGCAATGCGGAGAAATTACTGTTTGTGCATTTACAATATTCATTGATTTTTGCCATTGAAAAACGTCCAGAAATGATTGAAGCTACTGACTGAATGAAAGGAGCTGGCATCTCACTCTCTTTGAATCTTCTTTATCATGCTAAGAGGAGCAGGAAAAAGCAAAAAATTTCAGAATTGCACCTTGCAATGCGGAGACATTACTGTTTGTGCATTTACAATATTCATTGATTTTTGCCATTGAAAAACATCATGTTATTCATATACCAGAAATGTTTGAAGCTACTGACTGAATGAAAGGAGCTGGCATCTCACTCTCTTTGAATCTTCTTTATCATGCTAAGAGGAGCAGGAAAAAGCAAAAAATTTCAGAATTGCACCTTGCAATGCGGAGAAATTACTGTTTGTGCATTTACAATATTCATTGATTTTTGCCATTGAAAAACGTTCAGAAATGATTGAAGCTACTGACTGAATGAAAGGAGCTGGCATCTCACTCTCTTTGAATCTTGTTTATCATGCTAAGAGGAGCAGGAAAAAGCAAAAAATTTCAGAATTGCACCTTGCAATGCGGAGAAATTACTGTTTGTGCATTTACAATATTCATTGATTTTTGCCATTGAAAAACGTCCAGAAATGATTGAAGCTACTGACTGAATGAAAGGAGCTGGCATCTCACTCTCTTTGAATCTTCTTTATCATGCTAAGAGGAGCAGGAAAAAGCAAAAAATTTCAGAATTGCACCTTGCAATGCGGAGAAATTACTGTTTGTGCATTTACAATATTCATTGATTTTTGCCATTGAAAAACGTCCAGAAATGATTGAAGCTACTGACTGAATGAAAGGAGCTGGCATCTCACTCTCTTTGAATCTTCTTTATCATGCTAAGAGGAGCAGGAAAAAGCAAAAAATTTCAAAATTGCACCTTGCAATGCGGAGAAATTACTGTTTGTGCATTTACAATATTCATTGATTTTTGCCATTGAAAAACATCATGTTATTCATATACCAGAAATGTTTGAAGCTACTGACTGAATGAAAGGAGCTGGCATCTCACTCTCTTTGAATCTTCTTTATCATGCTAAGAGGAGCAGGAAAAACCCAAAAATTCAGAATTGCACCTTGCAATGCGGAGAAATTACTGTTTGTGCATTTACAATATTCATTGATTTTTGCCATTGAAAAACATCATGTTATTCATATACCAGAAATGTTTGAAGCTACTGACTGAATGAAAGGAGCTGGCATCTCACTCTCTTTGAATCTTCTTTATCATGCTAAGAGGAGCAGGAAAAAGCAAAAAATTTCAGAATTGCACCTTGCAATGCGGAGAAATTACTGTTTGTGCATTTACAATATTCATTGATTTTTGCCATTGAAAAATGTCCAGAAATGATTGAAGCTACTGACTGAATGAAAGGAGCTGGCATCTCATTCTCTTTGAATCTTGTTTATCATGCTAAGAGGAGCAGGAAAAAGCAAAAAATTTCAGAATTGCACCTTGCAATGCGGAGAAATTACTGTTTGTGCATTTACAATATTCATTGATTTTTGCCATTGAAAAACGTCCAGAAATGATTGAAGCTACTGACTGAATGAAAGGAGCTGGCATCTCACTCTCTTTGAATCTTCTTTATCATGCTTAGAGGAGCAGGAAAAAGCAAAAAATTTCAGAATTGCACCTTGCAATGCGGAGAAATTACTGTTTGTGCATTTACAATATTCATTGATTTTTGCCATTGAAAAACATCATGTTATTCATATACCAGAAATGTTTGAAGCTACTGACTGAATGAAAGGAGCTGGCATCTCACTCTCTTTGAATCTTCTTTATCATGCTAAGAGGAGCAGAAAAAAGCAAAAAATTTCAGAATTGCACCTTGCAATGCGGAGAAATTACTGTTTGTGCATTTACAATATTCATTGATTTTTGCCATTGAAAAACATCCAGAAATGATTGAAGCTACTGACTGAATGAAAGGAGCTGGCATCTCACTCTCTTTGAATCTTGTTTATCATGCTAAGAGGAGCAGGAAAAAGCAAAAAATTTCAGAATTGCACCTTGCAATGCGGAGAAATTACTGTTTGTGCATTTACAATATTCATTGATTTTTGCCATTGAAAAACGTCCAGAAATGATTGAAGCTACTGACTGAATGAAAGGAGCTGGCATCTCACTCTCTTTGAATCTTCTTTATCATGCTAAGAGGAGCAGGAAAAAGCAAAAAATTTCAAAATTGCACCTTGCAATGCGGAGAAATTACTGTTTGTGCATTTACAATATTCATTGATTTTTGCCATTGAAAAACATCATGTTATTCATATACCAGAAATGTTTGAAGCTACTGACTGAATGAAAGGAGCTGGCATCTCACTCTCTTTGAATCTTCTTTATCATGCTAAGAGGAGCAGGAAAAAGCAAAAAATTTCAGAATTGCACCTTGCAATGCGGAGAAATTACTGTTTGTGCATTTACAATATTCATTGATTTTTGCCATTGAAAAACGTCCAGAAATGATTGAAGCTACTGACTGAATGAAAGGAGCTGGCATCTCACTCTCTTTGAATCTTGTTTATCTTGCTAAGAGGAGCAGGAAAAAGCAAAAAATTTCAGAATTGCACCTTGCAATGCGGAGAAATTACTGTTTGTGCATTTACAATATTCATTGATTTTTGCCATTGAAAAACGTCCAGAAATGATTGAAGCTACTGACTGAATGAAAGGAGCTGGCATCTCACTCTCTTTGAATCTTCTTTACCATGCTAAGAGGAGCAGGAAAAAGCAAAAAATTTCAGAATTGCACCTTGCAATGCGGAGAAATTACTGTTTGTGCATTTACAATATTCATTGATTTTTGCCATTGAAAAACGTCCAGAAATGATTGAAGCTACTGACTGAATGAAAGGAGCTGGCATCTCACTCTCTTTGAATCTTGTTTATCTTGCTAAGAGGAGCAGGAAAAAGCAAAAAATTTCAGAATTGCACCTTGCAATGCGGAGAAATTACTGTTTGTGCATTTACAATATTCATTGATTTTTGCCATTGAAAAACGTCCAGAAATGATTGAAGCTACTGACTGAATGAAAGGAGCTGGCATCTCACTCTCTTTGAATCTTCTTTATCATGCTAAGAGGAGCAGGAAAAAGCAAAAAATTTCAAAATTGCACCTTGCAATGCGGAGAAATTACTGTTTGTGCATTTACAATATTCATTGATTTTTGCCATTGAAAAACATCATGTTATTCATATACCAGAAATGTTTGAAGCTACTGACTGAATGAAAGGAGCTGGCATCTCACTCTCTTTGAATCTTCTTTATCATGCTAAGAGGAGCAGGAAAAAGCAAAAAAATTCAGAATTGCACCTTGCAATGCGGAGAAATTACTGTTTGTGCATTTACAATATTCATTGATTTTTGCGATTGAAAAACGTCCAGAAATGATTGAAGCTACTGACTGAATGAAAGGAGCTGGCATCTCACTCTCTTTGAATCTTCTTTATCATGCTAAGAGGAGCAGGAAAAAGCAAAAAATTTCAGAATTGCACCTTGCAATGCGGAGAAATTACTGTTTGTGCATTTACAATATTCATTGATTTTTGCCATTGAAAAACATCATGTTATTCATATACCAGAAATGTTTGAAGCTACTGACTGAATGAAAGGAGCTGGCATCTCACTCTCTTTGAATCTTCTTTATCATGCTAAGAGGAGCAGGAAAAAGCAAAAAATTTCAGAATTGCACCTTGCAATGCGGAGAAATTACTGTTTGTGCATTTACAATATTCATTGATTTTTGCCATTGAAAAACGTCCAGAAATGATTGAAGCTACTGACTGAATGAAAGGAGCTGGCATCTCATTCTCTTTGAATCTTGTTTATCATGCAAAGCGGAGCAGGAAAAAGCAAAAAATTTCAGAATTGCACCTTGCAATGCGGAGAAATTACTGTTTGTGCATTTACAATATTCATTGATTTTTGCCATTGAAAAACGTCCAGAAATGATTGAAGCTACTGACTGAATGAAAGGAGCTGGCATCTCACTCTCTTTGAATCTTCTTTATATTGCTTAGAGGAGCAGGAAAAAGCAAAAAATTTCAGAATTGCACCTTGCAATGCGGAGAAATTACTGTTTGTGCATTTACAATATTCATTGATTTTTGCCATTGAAAAACATCATGTTATTCATATACCAGAAATGTTTGAAGCTACTGACTGAATGAAAGGAGCTGGCATCTCACTCTCTTTGAATCTTCTTTATCATGCTAAGAGGAGCAGGAAAAAGCAAAAAAATTCAGAATTGCACCTTGCAATGCGGAGAAATTACTGTTTGTGCATTTACAATATTCATTGATTTTTGCCATTGAAAAACGTCCAGAAATGATTGAAGCTACTGACTGAATGAAAGGAGCTGGCATCTCACTCTCTTTGAATCTTCTTTATCATGCTAAGAGGAGCAGGAAAAAGCAAAAAATTTCAGAATTGCACCTTGCAATGCGGAGAAATTACTCTTTGTGCATTTACAATATTCAATGATTTTTGCCATTGAAAAACGTCCAGAAATGATTGAAGCTACTGACTGAATGAAAGGAGCTGGCATCTCACTCTCTTTGAATCTTCTTTATCATCCTAAAAGGAGCAGGAAAAAGCAAAAAATTTCAGAATTGCACCTTGCAATGCGGAGAAATTACTGTTTGTGCATTTACAATATTCATTGATTTTTGCCATTGAAAAACATCATGTTATTCATATACCAGAAATGTTTGAAGCTACTGACAATGAAAGGAGCTGGCATCTCACTCTTTGAATCTTCTTTATCATGCTAGGAGGAGCAGGAAAAAGCAAAAAATTTCAGAATTGCACCTTGCAATGCGGAGAAATTACTCTTTGTGCATTTACAATATTCATTGATTTTTGCCATTGAAAAACATCATGTTATTCATATACCAGAAATGATTGAAGCTACTGACTGAATGAAAGGAGCTGGCATCTCACTCTCTTTGAATCTTCTTTATCATGCTAAGAGGAGCAGGAAAAAGCAAAAAATTTCAGAATTGCACCTTGCAATGCGGAGAAATTACTGTTTGTGCATTTACAATATTCAATGATTTTTGCCATTGAAAAACGTCCAGAAATGATTGAAGCTACTGACTGAATGAAAGGAGCTGGCATCTCTCTCTTTGAATCTTCTTTATCATGCTAAGAGGAGCAGGAAAAAGCAAAAAATTTCAGAATTGCACCTTGCAATGCGGAGAAATTACTGTTTGTGCATTTACAATATTCATTGATTTTTGCCATTGAAAAACATCATGTTATTCATATACCAGAAATGTTTGAAGCTACTGACTGAATGAAAGGAGCTGGCATCTCACTCTCTTTGAATCTTCTTTATCATGCTAAGAGGAGCAGGAAAAAGCAAAAAATTTCAGAATTGCACCTTGCAATGCGGAGAAATTACTGTTTGTGCATTTACAATATTCATTGATTTTTGCCATTGAAAAACGTCCAGAAATGATTGAAGCTACTGACTGAATGAAAGGAGCTGGCATCTCATTCTCTTTGAATCTTGTTTATCATGCAAAGAGGAGCAGGAAAAAGCAAAAAATTTCAGAATTGCACCTTGCAATGCGGAGAAATTACTGTTTGTGCATTTACAATATTCATTGATTTTTGCCATTGAAAAACGTCCAGAAATGATTGAAGCTACTGACTGAATGAAAGGAGCTGGCATCTCACTCTCTTTGAATCTTCTTTATATTGCTTAGAGGAGCAGGAAAAAGCAAAAAATTTCAGAATTGCACCTTGCAATGCGGAGAAATTACTGTTTGTGCATTTACAATATTCATTGATTTTTGCCATTGAAAAACATCATGTTATTCATATACCAGAAATGTTTGAAGCTACTGACTGAATGAAAGGAGCTGGCATCTCACTCTCTTTGAATCTTCTTTATCATGCTAAGAGGAGCAGGAAAAAGCAAAAAATTTCAGAATTGCACCTTGCAATGCGGAGAAATTACTGTTTGTGCATTTACAATATTCATTGATTTTTGCCATTGAAAAACGTCCAGAAATGATTGAAGCTACTGACTGAATGAAAGGAGCTGGCATCTCACTCTCTTTGAATCTTGTTTATCATGCTAAGAGGAGCAGGAAAAAGCAAAAAATTTCAGAATTGCACCTTGCAATGCGGAGAAATTACTGTTTGTGCATTTACAATATTCATTGATTTTTGCCATTGAAAAACGTCCAGAAATGATTGAAGCTACTGACTGAATGAAAGGAGCTGGCATCTCACTCTCTTTGAATCTTCTTTATCATGCTAAGAGGAACAGGAAAAAGCAAAAAATTTCAGAATTGCACCTTGCAATGCGGAGAAATTACTGTTTGTGCATTTACAATATTCAGTGATTTTTGCCATTGAAAAACATCATGTTATTCATATACCAGAAATGTTTGAAGCTACTGACTGAATGAAAGGAGCTGGCATCTCACTCTCTTTGAATCTTCTTTATCATGCTAAGAGGAGCAGGAAAAAGCAAAAAATTTCAGAATTGCACCTTGCAATGCGGAGAAATTACTGTTTGTGCATTTACAATATTCATTGATTTTTGCCATTGAAAAACGTCCAGAAATGATTGAAGCTACTGACTGAATGAAAGGAGCTGGCATCTCACTCTCTTTGAATCTTGTTTATCATGCTAAGAGGAGCAGGAAAAAGCAAAAAATTTCAGAATTGCACCTTGCAATGCGGAGAAATTACTGTTTGTGCATTTACAATATTCATTGATTTTTGCCATTGAAAAACATCATGTTATTCATATACCAGAAATGATTGAAGTTACTGACTGAATGAAAGGAGCTGGCATCTCACTCTCTTTGAATCTTCTTTATCATGCTAAGAGGAGCAGGAAAAAGCAAAAAATTTCAGAATTGCACCTTGCAATGCGGAGAAATTACTGTTTGTGCATTTACAATATTCATTGATTTTTGCCATTGAAAAACATCATGTTATTCATATACCAGAAATGATTGAAGCTACTGACTGAATGAAAGGAGCTGGCATCTCACTCTCTTTGAATCTTCTTTATCATGCTAAGAGGAGCAGGAAAAAGCAAAAAATTTCAGAATTGCACCTTGCAATGCGGAGAAATTACTGTTTGTGCATTTACAATATTCAATGATTTTTGCCATTGAAAAACGTCCAGAAATGATTGAAGCTACTGACTGAATGAAAGGAGCTGGCATCTCACTCTCTTTGAATCTTCTTTATCATGCTAAGAGGAGCAGGAAAAAGCAAAAAATTTCAGAATTGCACCTTGCAATGCGGAGAAATTACTGTTTGTGCATTTACAATATTCATTGATTTTTGCCATTGAAAAACATCATGTTATTCATATACCAGAAATGTTTGAAGCTACTGACAATGAAAGGAGCTGGCATCTCACTCTTTGAATCTTCTTTATCATGCTAGGAGGAGCAGGAAAAAGCAAAAAATTTCAGAATTGCACCTTGCAATGCGGAGAAATTACTCTTTGTGCATTTACAATATTCATTGATTTTTGCCATTGAAAAACGTCCAGAAATGATTGAAGCTACTGACTGAATGAAAGGAGCTGGCATCTCACTCTCTTTGAATCTTCTTTATCATGCTAAGAGGAGCAGGAAAAAGCAAAAAATTTCAGAATTGCACCTTGCAATGCGGAGAAATTACTGTTTGTGCATTTACAATATTCATTGATTTTTGCCATTGAAAAACGTCCAGAAATGATTGAAGCTACTGACTGAATGAAAGAGCTGGCATCTCACTCTCTTTGAATCTTCTTTATCATGCTAAGAGGAGCAGGAAAAAGCAAAAAATTTCAGAATTGCACCTTGCAATGCGGAGAAATTACTCTTTGTGCATTTACAATATTCATTGATTTTTGCCATTGAAAAACGTCCAGAAATGATTGAAGCTACTGACTGAATGAAAGGAGCTGGCATCTCACTCTCTTTGAATCTTCTTTATCATGCTAAGAGGAGCAGGAAAAAGCAAAAAATTTCAGAATTACACCTTGCAATGCGGAGAAATTACTGTTTGTGCATTTACAATATTCATTGATTTTTGCCATTGAAAAACGTCCAGAAATGATTGAAGCTACTGACTGAATGAAAGGAGCTGGCATCCCACTCTCTTTGAATCTTCTTTATCATGCTAAGAGGAGCAGGAAAAAGCAAAAAATTTCAGAATTGCACCTTGCAATGCGGAGAAATTACTGTTTGTGCATTTACAATATTCATTGATTTTTGCCATTGAAAAACATCATGTTATTCATATACCAGAAATGTTTGAAGCTACTGACTGAATGAAAGGAGCTGGCATCTCATTCTCTTTGAATCTTCTTTATCATGCTAAGAGGAGCAGGAAAAAGCAAAAAATTTCAGAATTGCACCTTGCAATGCGGAGAAATTACTGTTTGTGCATTTACAATATTCATTGATTTTTGCCATTGAAAAACGTCCAGAAATGATTGAAGCTACTGACTGAATGAAAGGAGCTGGCATCTCACTCTCTTTGAATCTTGTTTATCATGCTAAGAGGAGCAGGAAAAAGCAAAAAATTTCAGAATTGCACCTTGCAATGCGGAGAAATTACTGTTTGTGCATTTACAATATTCATTGATTTTTGCCATTGAAAAACGTCCAGAAATGATTGAAGCTACTGACTGAATGAAAGGAGCTGGCATCTCACTCTCTTTGAATCTTCTTTATCATGCTAAGAGGAGCAGGAAAAAGCAAAAAATTTCAGAATTGCACCTTGCAATGCGGAGAAATTACTGTTTGTGCATTTACAATATTCATTGATTTTTGCCATTGAAAAACATCATGTTATTCATATACCAGAAATGATTGAAGCTACTGACTGAATGAAAGGAGCTGGCATCTCACTCTCTTTGAATCTTCTTTATCATGCTAAGAGGAGCAGGAAAAAGCAAAAAATTTCAGAATTGCACCTTGCAATGCGGAGAAATTACTCTTTGTGCATTTACAATATTCATTGATTTTTGCCATTGAAAGACGTCCAGAAATGATTGAAGCTACTGACTGAATGAAAGGAGCTGGCATCTCACTCTCTTTGAATCTTCTTTATCATGCTAAGAGGAGCAGGAAAAAGCAAAAAATTACAGAATTGCACCTTGCAATGCGGAGAAATTACTGTTTGTGCATTTACAATATTCATTGATTTTTGCCATTGAAAAACGTCCAGAAATGATTGAAGCTACTGACTGAATGAAAGGAGCTGGCATCTCACTCTCTTTGAATCTTCTTTATCATGCTAAGAGGAGCAGGAAAAAGCAAAAAATTTCAGAATTGCACCTTGCAATGCGGAGAAATTACTGTTTGTGCATTTACAATATTCATTGATTTTTGCCATTGAAAAACATCATGTTATTCATATACCAGAAATGTTTGAAGCTACTGACTGAATGAAAGGAGCTGGCATCTCACTCTCTTTGAATCTTCTTTATCATGCTAAGAGGAGCAGGAAAAAGCAAAAAATTTCAGAATTGCACCTTGCAATGCGGAGAAATTACTGTTTGTGCATTTACAATATTCATTGATTTTTGCCATTGAAAAACGTTCAGAAATGATTGAAGCTACTGACTGAATGAAAGGAGCTGGCATCTCACTCTCTTTGAATCTTGTTTATCATGCTAAGAGGAGCAGGAAAAAGCAAAAAATTTCAGAATTGCACCTTGCAATGCGGAGAAATTACTGTTTGTGCATTTACAATATTCATTGATTTTTGCCATTGAAAAACGTCCAGAAATGATTGAAGCTACTGACTGAATGAAAGGAGCTGGCATCTCACTCTCTTTGAATCTTCTTTATCATGCTAAGAGGAGCAGGAAAAAGCAAAAAATTTCAGAATTGCACCTTGCAATGCGGAGAAATTACTGTTTGTGCATTTACAATATTCATTGATTTTTGCCATTGAAAAACGTCCAGAAATGATAGAAGCTACTGACTGAATGAAAGGAGCTGGCATCTCACTCTCTTTGAATCTTCTTTATCATGCTAAGAGGAGCAGGAAAAAGCAAAAAATTTCAAAATTGCACCTTGCAATGCAGAGAAATTACTGTTTGTGCATTTACAATATTCATTGATTTTTGCCATTGAAAAACATCATGTTATTCATATACCAGAAATGTTTGAAGCTACTGACTGAATGAAAGGAGCTGGCATCTCACTCTCTTTGAATCTTCTTTATCATGCTAAGAGGAGCAGGAAAAAGCAAAAAAAATTCAGAATTGCACCTTGCAATGCGGAGAAATTACTGTTTGTGCATTTACAATATTCATTGATTTTTGCCATTGAAAAACATCATGTTATTCATATACCAGAAATGTTTGAAGCTACTGACTGAATGAAAGGAGCTGGCATCTCACTCTCTTTGAATCTTCTTTATCATGCTAAGAGGAGCAGGAAAAAGCAAAAAATTTCAGAATTGCACCTTGCAATGCGGAGAAATTACTGTTTGTGCATTTACAATATTCATTGATTTTTGCCATTGAAAAACGTCCAGAAATGATTGAAGCTACTGACTGAATGAAAGGAGCTGGCATCTCATTCTCTTTGAATCTTGTTTATCATGCTAAGAGGAGCAGGAAAAAGCAAAAAATTTCAGAATTGCACATTGCAATGCGGAGAAATTACTGTTTGTGCATTTACAATATTCATTGATTTTTGCCATTGAAAAACGTCCAGAAATGATTGAAGCTACTGACTGAATGAAAGGAGCTGGCATCTCACTCTCTTTGAATCTTCTTTATCATGCTTAGAGGAGCAGGAAAAAGCAAAAAATTTCAGAATTGCACCTTGCAATGCGGAGAAATTACTGTTTGTGCATTTACAATATTCATTGATTTTTGCCATTGAAAAACATCATGTTATTCATATACCAGAAATGTTTGAAGCTACTGACTGAATGAAAGGAGCTGGCATCTCACTCTCTTTGAATCTTCTTTATCATGCTAAGAGGAGCAGAAAAAAGCAAAAAATTTCAGAATTGCACCTTGCAATGCGGAGAAATTACTGTTTGTGCATTTACAATATTCATTGATTTTTGCCATTGAAAAACATCCAGAAATGATTGAAGCTACTGACTGAATGAAAGGAGCTGGCATCTCACTCTCTTTGAATCTTGTTTATCATGCTAAGAGGAGCAGGAAAAAGCAAAAAATTTCAGAATTGCACCTTGCAATGCGGAGAAATTACTGTTTGTGCATTTACAATATTCATTGATTTTTGCCATTGAAAAACGTCCAGAAATGATTGAAGCTACTGACTGAATGAAAGGAGCTGGCATCTCACTCTCTTTGAATCTTCTTTATCATGCTAAGAGGAGCAGGAAAAAGCAAAAAATTTCAAAATTGCACCTTGCAATGCGGAGAAATTACTGTTTGTGCATTTACAATATTCATTGATTTTTGCCATTGAAAAACATCATGTTATTCATATACCAGAAATGTTTGAAGCTACTGACTGAATGAAAGGAGCTGGCATCTCACTCTCTTTGAATCTTCTTTATCATGCTAAGAGGAGCAGGAAAAAGCAAAAAATTTCAGAATTGCACCTTGCAATGCGGAGAAATTACTGTTTGTGCATTTACAATATTCATTGATTTTTGCCATTGAAAAACGTCCAGAAATGATTGAAGCTACTGACTGAATGAAAGGAGCTGGCATCTCACTCTCTTTGAATCTTGTTTATCTTGCTAAGAGGAGCAGGAAAAAGCAAAAAATTTCAGAATTGCACCTTGCAATGCGGAGAAATTACTGTTTGTGCATTTACAATATTCATTGATTTTTGCCATTGAAAAACGTCCAGAAATGATTGAAGCTACTGACTGAATGAAAGGAGCTGGCATCTCACTCTCTTTGAATCTTCTTTACCATGCTAAGAGGAGCAGAAAAAAGCAAAAAATTTCAGAATTGCACCTTGCAATGCGGAGAAATTACTGTTTGTGCATTTACAATATTCATTGATTTTTGCCATTGAAAAACGTCCAGAAATGATTGAAGCTACTGACTGAATGAAAGGAGCTGGCATCTCACTCTCTTTGAATCTTGTTTATCTTGCTAAGAGGAGCAGGAAAAAGCAAAAAATTTCAGAATTGCACCTTGCAATGCGGAGAAATTACTGTTTTTGCATTTACAATATTCATTGATTTTTGCCATTGAAAAACGTCCAGAAATGATTGAAGCTACTGACTGAATGAAAGGAGCTGGCATCTCACTCTCTTTGAATCTTCTTTATCATGCTAAGAGGAGCAGGAAAAAGCAAAAAATTTCAAAATTGCACCTTGCAATGCGGAGAAATTACTGTTTGTGCATTTACAATATTCATTGATTTTTGCCATTGAAAAACATCATGTTATTCATATACCAGAAATGTTTGAAGCTACTGACTGAATGAAAGGAGCTGGCATCTCACTCTCTTTGAATCTTCTTTATCATGCTAAGAGGAGCAGAAAAAAGCAAAAAATTTCAGAATTGCACCTTGCAATGCGGAGAAATTACTGTTTGTGCATTTACAATATTCATTGATTTTTGCCATTGAAAAACATCCAGAAATGATTGAAGCTACTGACTGAATGAAAGGAGCTGGCATCTCACTCTCTTTGAATCTTGTTTATCATGCTAAGAGGAGCAGGAAAAAGCAAAAAATTTCAGAATTGCACCTTGCAATGCGGAGAAATTACTGTTTGTGCATTTACAATATTCATTGATTTTTGCCATTGAAAAACGTCCAGAAATGATTGAAGCTACTGACTGAATGAAAGGAGCTGGCATCTCACTCTCTTTGAATCTTCTTTATCATGCTAAGAGGAGCAGGAAAAAGCAAAAAATTTCAGAATTGCACCTTGCAATGCGGAGAAATTACTGTTTGTGCATTTACAATATTCATTGATTTTTGCCATTGAAAAACGTCCAGAAATGATTGAAGCTACTGACTGAATGAAAGGAGCTGGCATCTCATTCTCTTTGAATCTTGTTTATCATGCTAAGAGGAGCAGGAAAAAGCAAAAAATTTCAGAATTGCACCTTGCAATGCGGAGAAATTACTGTTTGTGCATTTACAATATTCATTGATTTTTGCCATTGAAAAACGTCCAGAAATGATTGAAGCTACTGACTGAATGAAAGGAGCTGGCATCTCACTCTCTTTGAATCTTCTTTATCATGCTTAGAGGAGCAGGAAAAAGCAAAAAATTTCAGAATTGCACCTTGCAATGCGGAGAAATTACTGTTTGTGCATTTACAATATTCATTGATTTTTGCCATTGAAAAACATCATGTTATTCATATACCAGAAATGTTTGAAGCTACTGACTGAATGAAAGGAGCTGGCATCTCACTCTCTTTGAATCTTCTTTATCATGCTAAGAGGAGCAGAAAAAAGCAAAAAATTTCAGAATTGCACCTTGCAATGCGGAGAAATTACTGTTTGTGCATTTACAATATTCATTGATTTTTGCCATTGAAAAACGTCCAGAAATGATTGAAGCTACTGACTGAATGAAAGGAGCTGGCATCTCACTCTCTTTGAATCTTGTTTATCTTGCTAAGAGGAGCAGGAAAAAGCAAAAAATTTCAGAATTGCACCTTGCAATGCGGAGAAATTACTGTTTGTGCATTTACAATATTCATTGATTTTTGCCATTGAAAAACGTCCAGAAATGATTGAAGCTACTGACTGAATGAAAGGAGCTGGCATCTCACTCTCTTTGAATCTTCTTTATCATGCTAAGAGGAGCAGGAAAAAGCAAAAAATTTCAAAATTGCACCTTGCAATGCGGAGAAATTACTGTTTGTGCATTTACAATATTCATTGATTTTTGCCATTGAAAAACATCATGTTATTCATATACCAGAAATGTTTGAAGCTACTGACTGAATGAAAGGAGCTGGCATCTCACTCTCTTTGAATCTTCTTTATCATGCTAAGAGGAGCAGGAAAAAGCAAAAAAATTCAGAATTGCACCTTGCAATGCGGAGAAATTACTGTTTGTGCATTTACAATATTCATTGATTTTTGCCATTGAAAAACGTCCAGAAATGATTGAAGCTACTGACTGAATGAAAGGAGCTGGCATCTCACTCTCTTTGAATCTTCTTTATCATGCTAAGAGGAGCAGGAAAAAGCAAAAAATTTCAGAATTGCACCTTGCAATGCGGAGAAATTACTGTTTGTGCATTTACAATATTCATTGATTTTTGCCATTGAAAAACATCATGTTATTGATATACCAGAAATGTTTGAAGCTACTGACTGAATGAAAGGAGCTGGCATCTCACTCTCTTTGAATCTTCTTTATCATGCTAAGAGGAGCAGGAAAAAGCAAAAAATTTCAGAATTGCACCTTGCAATGCGGAGAAATTACTGTTTGTGCATTTACAATATTCATTGATTTTTGCCATTGAAAAACGTCCAGAAATGATTGAAGCTACTGACTGAATGAAAGGAGCTGGCATCTCATTCTCTTTGAATCTTGTTTATCATGCAAAGAGGAGCAGGAAAAAGCAAAAAATTTCAGAATTGCACCTTGCAATGCGGAGAAATTACTGTTTGTGCATTTACAATATTCATTGATTTTTGCCATTGAAAAACGTCCAGAAATGATTGAAGCTACTGACTGAATGAAAGGAGCTGGCATCTCACTCTCTTTGAATCTTCATTATATTGCTTAGAGGAGCAGGAAAAAGCAAAAAATTTCAGAATTGCACCTTGCAATGCGGAGAAATTACTGTTTGTGCATTTACAATATTCATTGATTTTTGCCATTGAAAAACATCATGTTATTCATATACCAGAAATGTTTGAAGCTACTGACTGAATGAAAGGAGCTGGCATCTCACTCTCTTTGAATCTTCTTTATCATGCTAAGAGGAGCAGGAAAAAGCAAAAAATTTCAGAATTGCACCTTGCAATGCGGAGAAATTACTGTTTGTGCATTTACAATATTCATTGATTTTTGCCATTGAAAAACGTCCAGAAATGATTGAAGCTACTGACTGAATGAAAGGAGCTGGCATCTCACTCTCTTTGAATCTTGTTTATCATGCTAAGAGGAGCAGGAAAAAGCAAAAAATTTCAGAATTGCACCTTGCAATGCGGAGAAATTACTGTTTGTGCATTTACAATATTCATTGATTTTTGCCATTGAAAAACGTCCAGAAATGATTGAAGCTACTGACTGAATGAAAGGAGCTGGCATCTCACTCTCTTTGAATCTTCTTTATCATGCTAAGAGGAGCAGGAAAAAGCAAAAAATTTCAGAATTGCACCTTGCAATGCGGAGAAATTACTGTTTGTGCATTTACAATATTCAGTGATTTTTGCCATTGAAAAACATCATGTTATTCATATACCAGAAATGTTTGAAGCTACTGACTGAATGAAAGGAGCTGGCATCTCACTCTCTTTGAATCTTCTTTATCATGCTAAGAGGAGCAGGAAAAAGCAAAAAATTTCAGAATTGCACCTTGCAATGCGGAGAAATTACTGTTTGTGCATTTACAATATTCATTGATTTTTGCCATTGAAAAACGTCCAGAAATGATTGAAGCTACTGACTGAATGAAAGGAGCTGGCATCTCACTCTCTTTGAATCTTGTTTATCATGCTAAGAGGAGCAGGAAAAAGCAAAAAATTTCAGAATTGCACCTTGCAATGCGGAGAAATTACTGTTTGTGCATTTACAATATTCATTGATTTTTGCCATTGAAAAACATCATGTTATTCATATACCAGAAATGATTGAAGCTACTGACTGAATGAAAGGAGCTGGCATCTCACTCTCTTTGAATCTTCTTTATCATGCTAAGAGGAGCAGGAAAAAGCAAAAAATTTCAGAATTGCACCTTGCAATGCGGAGAAATTACTGTTTGTGCATTTACAATATTCATTGATTTTTGCCATTGAAAAACATCATGTTATTCATATACCAGAAATGATTGAAGCTACTGACTGAATGAAAGGAGCTGGCATCTCACTCTCTTTGAATCTTCTTTATCATGCTAAGAGGAGCAGGAAAAAGCAAAAAATTTCAGAATTGCACCTTGCAATGCGGAGAAATTACTGTTTGTGCATTTACAATATTCAATGATTTTTGCCATTGAAAAACGTCCAGAAATGATTGAAGCTACTGACTGAATGAAAGGAGCTGGCATCTCACTCTCTTTGAATCTTCTTTATCATGCTAAGAGGAGCAGGAAAAAGCAAAAAATTTCAGAATTGCACCTTGCAATGCGGAGAAATTACTGTTTGTGCATTTACAATATTCATTGATTTTTGCCATTGAAAAACATCATGTTATTCATATACCAGAAATGTTTGAAGCTACTGACGATGAAAGGAGCTGGCATCTCACTCTTTGAATCTTCTTTATCATGCTAGGAGGAGCAGGAAAAAGCAAAAAATTTCAGAATTGCACCTTGCAATGCGGAGAAATTACTCTTTGTGCATTTACAATATTCATTGATTTTTGCCATTGAAAAACGTCCAGAAATGATTGAAGCTACTGACTGAATGAAAGGAGCTGGCATCTCACTCTCTTTGAATCTTCTTTATCATGCTAAGAGGAGCAGGAAAAAGCAAAAAATTTCAGAATTGCACCTTGCAATGCGGAGAAATTACTGTTTGTGCATTTACAATATTCATTGATTTTTGCCATTGAAAAGCGTCCAGAAATGATTGAAGCTACTGACTGAATGAAAGGAGCTGGCATCTCACTCTCTTTGAATCTTCTTTATCATGCTAAGAGGAGCAGGAAAAAGCAAAAAATTTCAGAATTGCACCTTGCAATGCGGAGAAATTACTGTTTGTGCATTTACAATATTCATTGATTTTTGCCATTGAAAAACGTCCAGAAATGATTGAAGCTACTGACTGAATGAAAGGAGCTGGCATCTCACTCTCTTTGAATCTTCTTTATCATGCTAAGAGGAGCAGGAAAAAGCAAAAAATTTCAGAATTGCACCTTGCAATGCGGAGAAATTACTGTTTGTGCATTTACAATATTCATTGATTTTTGCCATTGAAAAACGTCCAGAAATGATTGAAGCTACTGACTGAATGAAAGGAGCTGGCATCTCACTCTCTTTGAATCTTCTTTATCATGCTAAGAGGAGCAGGAAAAAGCAAAAAATTTCAGAATTGCACCTTGCAATGCGGAGAAATTACTGTTTGTGCATTTACAATATTCATTGATTTTTGCCATTGAAAAACATCATGTTATTCATATACCAGAAATGTTTGAAGCTACTGACTGAATGAAAGGAGCTGGCATCTCACTCTCTTTGAATCTTCTTTATCATGCTAAGAGGAGCAGGAAAAAGCAAAAAATTTCAGAATTGCACCTTGCAATGCGGAGAAATTACTGTTTGTGCATTTACAATATTCATTGATTTTTGCCATTGAAAAACGTCCAGAAATGATTGAAGCTACTGACTGAATGAAAGGAGCTGGCATCTCACTCTCTTTGAATCTTGTTTATCATGCTAAGAGGAGCAGGAAAAAGCAAAAAATTTCAGAATTGCACCTTGCAATGCGGAGAAATTACTGTTTGTGCATTTACAATATTCATTGATTTTTGCCATTGAAAAACGTCCAGAAATGATTGAAGCTACTGACTGAATGAAAGGAGCTGGCATCTCACTCTCTTTGAATCTTCTTTATCATGCTAAGAGGAGCAGGAAAAAGCAAAAAATTTCAGAATTGCACCTTGCAATGCGGAGAAATTACTGTTTGTGCATTTACAATATTCATTGATTTTTGCCATTGAAAAACGTCCAGAAATGATTGAAGCTACTGACTGAATGAAAGGAGCTGGCATCTCACTCTCTTTGAATCTTGTTTATCATGCTAAGAGGAGCAGGAAAAAGCAAAAAATTTCAGAATTGCACCTTGCAATGCGGAGAAATTACTGTTTGTCCATTTACAATATTCAATGATTTTTGCCATTGAAAAACATCATGTTATTCATATACCAGAAATGATTGAAGCTACTGACTGAATGAAAGGAGTTGGCATCTCACTCTCTTTGAATCTTCTTTATCATGCTAAGAGGAGCAGGAAAAAGCAAAAAATTTCAGAATTGCACCTTGCAATGCGGAGAAATTACTGTTTGTGCATTTACAATATTCATTGATTTTTGCCATTGAAAAACATCATGTTATTCATATACCAGAAATGATTGAAGCTACTGACTGAATGAAAGGAGCTGGCATCTCACTCTCTTTGAATCTTCTTTATCATGCTAAGAGGAGCAGGAAAAAGCAAAAAATTTCAGAATTGCACCTTGCAATGCGGAGAAATTACTGTTTGTGCATTTACAATATTCAATGATTTTTGCCATTGAAAAACGTCCAGAAATGATTGAAGCTACTGACTGAATGAAAGGAGCTGGCATCTCACTCTCTTTGAATCTTCTTTATCATGCTAAGAGGAGCAGGAAAAAGCAAAAAATTTCAGAATTGCACCTTGCAATGCGGAGAAATTACTGTTTGTGCATTTACAATATTCATTGATTTTTGCCATTGAAAAACATCATGTTATTCATATACCAGAAATGTTTGAAGCTACTGACAATGAAAGGAGCTGGCATCTCACTCTTTGAATCTTCTTTATCATGCTAGGAGGAGCAGGAAAAAGCAAAAAATTTCAGAATTGCACCTTGCAATGCGGAGAAATTACTCTTTGTGCATTTACAATATTCATTGATTTTTGCCATTGAAAAACGTCCAGAAATGATTGAAGCTACTGACTGAATGAAAGGAGCTGGCATCTCACTCTCTTTGAATCTTCTTTATCATGCTAAGAGGAGCAGGAAAAAGCAAAAAATTTCAGAATTGCACCTTGCAATGCGGAGAAATTACTGTTTGTGCATTTACAATATTCATTGATTTTTGCCATTGAAAAACGTCCAGAAATGATTGAAGCTACTGACTGAATGAAAGGAGCTGGCATCTCACTCTCTTTGAATCTTCTTTATCATGCTAAGAGGAGCAGGAAAAAGCAAAAAATTTCAGAATTGCACCTTGCAATGCGGAGAAATTACTGTTTGTGCATTTACAATATTCATTGATTTTTGCCATTGAAAAACGTCCAGAAATGATTGAAGCTACTGACTGAATGAAAGGAGCTGGCATCTCACTCTCTTTGAATCTTCTTTATCATGCTAAGAGGAGCAGGAAAAAGCAAAAAATTTCAGAATTGCACCTTGCAATGCGGAGAAATTACTGTTTGTGCATTTACAATATTCATTGATTTTTGCCATTGAAAAACGTCCAGAAATGATTGAAGCTACTGACTGAATGAAAGGAGCTGGCATCTCACTCTCTTTGAATCTTCTTTATCATGCTAAGAGGAGCAGGAAAAAGCAAAAAATTTCAGAATTGCACCTTGCAATGCGGAGAAATTACTGTTTGTGCATTTACAATATTCATTGATTTTTGCCATTGAAAAACATCATGTTATTCATATACCAGAAATGTTTGAAGCTACTGACTGAATGAAAGGAGCTGGCATCTCACTCTCTTTGAATCTTCTTTATCATGCTAAGAGGAGCAGGAAAAAGCAAAAAATTTCAGAATTGCACCTTGCAATGCGGAGAAATTACTGTTTGTGCATTTACAATATTCATTGATTTTTGCCATTGAAAAACGTCCAGAAATGATTGAAGCTACTGACTGAATGAAAGGAGCTGGCATCTCACTCTCTTTGAATCTTGTTTATCATGCTAAGAGGAGCAGGAAAAAGCAAAAAATTTCAGAATTGCACCTTGCAATGCGGAGAAATTACTGTTTGTGCATTTACAATATTCATTGATTTTTGCCATTGAAAAACGTCCAGAAATGATTGAAGCTACTGACTGAATGAAAGGAGCTGGCATCTCACTCTCTTTGAATCTTCTTTATCATGCTAAGAGGAGCAGGAAAAAGCAAAAAATTTCAGAATTGCACCTTGCAATGCGGAGAAATTACTGTTTGTGCATTTACAATATTCATTGATTTTTGCCATTGAAAAACATCATGTTATTCATATACCAGAAATGATTGAAGCTACTGACTGAATGAAAGGAGCTGGCATCTCACTCTCTTTGAATCTTCTTTATCATGCTAAGAGGAGCAGGAAAAAGCAAAAAAATTCAAAATTGCACCTTGCAATGCGGAGAAATTACTGTTTGTGCATTTACAATATTCATTGATTTTTGCCATTGAAAAACATCCAGAAATGATTGAAGCTACTGACTAAATGAAAGGAGCTGGCATCTCACTCTCTTTGAATCTTCTTTATCATGCTAAGAGGAGCAGGAAAAAGCAAAAAATTTCAGAATTGCACCTTGCAATGCGGAGAAATTACTGTTTGTGCATTTACAATATTCAGTGATTTTTGCCATTGAAAAACATCATGTTATTCATATACCAGAAATGTTTGAAGCTACTGACTGAATGAAAGGAGCTGGCATCTCACTCTCTTTGAATCTTCTTTATCATGCTAAGAGGAGCAGGAAAAAGCAAAAAATTTCAGAATTGCACCTTGCAATGCGGAGAAATTACTGTTTGTGCATTTACAATATTCATTGATTTTTGCCATTGAAAAACGTCCAGAAATGATTGAAGCTACTGACTGAATGAAAGGAGCTGGCATCTCATTCTCTTTGAATCTTGTTTATCATGCAAAGAGGAGCAGGAAAAAGCAAAAAATTTCAGAATTGCACCTTGCAATGCGGAGAAATTACTGTTTGTGCATTTACAATATTCATTGATTTTTGCCATTGAAAAACGTCCAGAAATGATTGAAGCTACTGACTGAATGAAAGGAGCTGGCATCTCACTCTCTTTGAATCTTCTTTATATTGCTTAGAGGAGCAGGAAAAAGCAAAAAATTTCAGAATTGCACCTTGCAATGCGGAGAAATTACTGTTTGTGCATTTACAATATTCATTGATTTTTGCCATTGAAAAACATCATGTTATTGATATACCAGAAATGTTTGAAGCTACTGACTGAATGAAAGGAGCTGGCATCTCACTCTCTTTGAATCTTCTTTATCATGCTAAGAGGAGCAGGAAAAAGCAAAAAATTTCAGAATTGCACCTTGCAATGCGGAGAAATTACTGTTTGTGCATTTACAATATTCATTGATTTTTGCCATTGAAAAACGTCCAGAAATGATTGAAGCTACTGACTGAATGAAAGGAGCTGGCATCTCATTCTCTTTGAATCTTGTTTATCATGCAAAGAGGAGCAGGAAAAAGCAAAAAATTTCAGAATTGCACCTTGCAATGCGGAGAAATTACTGTTTGTGCATTTACAATATTCATTGATTTTTGCCATTGAAAAACGTCCAGAAATGATTGAAGCTACTGACTGAATGAAAGGAGCTGGCATCTCACTCTCTTTGAATCTTCATTATATTGCTTAGAGGAGCAGGAAAAAGCAAAAAATTTCAGAATTGCACCTTGCAATGCGGAGAAATTACTGTTTGTGCATTTACAATATTCATTGATTTTTGCCATTGAAAAACATCATGTTATTCATATACCAGAAATGTTTGAAGCTACTGACTGAATGAAAGGAGCTGGCATCTCACTCTCTTTGAATCTTCTTTATCATGCTAAGAGGAGCAGGAAAAAGCAAAAAATTTCAGAATTGCACCTTGCAATGCGGAGAAATTACTGTTTGTGCATTTACAATATTCATTGATTTTTGCCATTGAAAAACGTCCAGAAATGATTGAAGCTACTGACTGAATGAAAGGAGCTGGCATCTCACTCTCTTTGAATCTTGTTTATCATGCTAAGAGGAGCAGGAAAAAGCAAAAAATTTCAGAATTGCACCTTGCAATGCGGAGAAATTACTGTTTGTGCATTTACAATATTCATTGATTTTTGCCATTGAAAAACATCCAGAAATGATTGAAGCTACTGACTGAATGAAAGGAGCTGGCATCTCACTCTCTTTGAATCTTCTTTATCATGCTAAGAGGAGCAGGAAAAAGCAAAAAATTTCAGAATTGCACCTTGCAATGCGGAGAAATTACTGTTTGTGCATTTACAATATTCAGTGATTTTTGCCATTGAAAAACATCATGTTATTCATATACCAGAAATGTTTGAAGCTACTGACTGAATGAAAGGAGCTGGCATCTCACTCTCTTTGAATCTTCTTTATCATGCTAAGAGGAGCAGGAAAAAGCAAAAAATTTCAGAATTGCACCTTGCAATGCGGAGAAATTACTGTTTGTGCATTTACAATATTCATTGATTTTTGCCATTGAAAAACGTCCAGAAATGATTGAAGCTACTGACTGAATGAAAGGAGCTGGCATCTCACTCTCTTTGAATCTTGTTTATCATGCTAAGAGGAGCAGGAAAAAGCAAAAAATTTCAGAATTGCACCTTGCAATGCGGAGAAATTACTGTTTGTGCATTTACAATATTCATTGATTTTTGCCATTGAAAAACGTCCAGAAATGATTGAAGCTACTGACTGAATGAAAGGAGCTGGCATCTCACTCTCTTTGAATCTTCTTTATCATGCTAAGAGGAGCAGGAAAAAGCAAAAAATTTCAGAATTGCACCTTGCAATGCGGAGAAATTACTGTTTGTGCATTTACAATATTCATTGATTTTTGCCATTGAAAAACATCATGTTATTCATATACCAGAAATGATTGAAGCTACTGACTGAATGAAAGGAGCTGGCATCTCACTCTCTTTGAATCTTCTTTATCATGCTAAGAGGAGCAGGAAAAAGCAAAAAAATTCAAAATTGCACCTTGCAATGCGGAGAAATTACTGTTTGTGCATTTACAATATTCATTGATTTTTGCCATTGAAAAACATCCAGAAATGATTGAAGCTACTGACTAAATGAAAGGAGCTGGCATCTCACTCTCTTTGAATCTTCTTTATCATGCTAAGAGGAGCAGGAAAAAGCAAAAAATTTCAGAATTGCACCTTGCAATGCGGAGAAATTACTGTTTGTGCATTTACAATATTCAGTGATTTTTGCCATTGAAAAACATCATGTTATTCATATACCAGAAATGTTTGAAGCTACTGACTGAATGAAAGGAGCTGGCATCTCACTCTCTTTGAATCTTCTTTATCATGCTAAGAGGAGCAGGAAAAAGCAAAAAATTTCAGAATTGCACCTTGCAATGCGGAGAAATTACTGTTTGTGCATTTACAATATTCATTGATTTTTGCCATTGAAAAACGTCCAGAAATGATTGAAGCTACTGACTGAATGAAAGGAGCTGGCATCTCATTCTCTTTGAATCTTGTTTATCATGCAAAGAGGAGCAGGAAAAAGCAAAAAAATTCAGAATTGCACCTTGCAATGCGGAGAAATTACTGTTTGTGCATTTACAATATTCATTGATTTTTGCCATTGAAAAACGTCCAGAAATGATTGAAGCTACTGACTGAATGAAAGGAGCTGGCATCTCACTCTCTTTGAATCTTCTTTATATTGCTTAGAGGAGCAGGAAAAAGCAAAAAATTTCAGAATTGCACCTTGCAATGCGGAGAAATTACTGTTTGTGCATTTACAATATTCATTGATTTTTGCCATTGAAAAACATCATGTTATTGATATACCAGAAATGTTTGAAGCTACTGACTGAATGAAAGGAGCTGGCATCTCACTCTCTTTGAATCTTCTTTATCATGCTAAGAGGAGCAGGAAAAAGCAAAAAATTTCAGAATTGCACCTTGCAATGCGGAGAAATTACTGTTTGTGCATTTACAATATTCATTGATTTTTGCCATTGAAAAACGTCCAGAAATGATTGAAGCTACTGACTGAATGAAAGGAGCTGGCATCTCATTCTCTTTGAATCTTGTTTATCATGCAAAGAGGAGCAGGAAAAAGCAAAAAATTTCAGAATTGCACCTTGCAATGCGGAGAAATTACTGTTTGTGCATTTACAATATTCATTGATTTTTGCCATTGAAAAACGTCCAGAAATGATTGAAGCTACTGACTGAATGAAAGGAGCTGGCATCTCACTCTCTTTGAATCTTCATTATATTGCTTAGAGGAGCAGGAAAAAGCAAAAAATTTCAGAATTGCACCTTGCAATGCGGAGAAATTACTGTTTGTGCATTTACAATATTCATTGATTTTTGCCATTGAAAAACATCATGTTATTCATATACCAGAAATGTTTGAAGCTACTGACTGAATGAAAGGAGCTGGCATCTCACTCTCTTTGAATCTTCTTTATCATGCTAAGAGGAGCAGGAAAAAGCAAAAAATTTCAGAATTGCACCTTGCAATGCGGAGAAATTACTGTTTGTGCATTTACAATATTCATTGATTTTTGCCATTGAAAAACGTCCAGAAATGATTGAAGCTACTGACTGAATGAAAGGAGCTGGCATCTCACTCTCTTTGAATCTTGTTTATCATGCTAAGAGGAGCAGGAAAAAGCAAAAAATTTCAGAATTGCACCTTGCAATGCGGAGAAATTACTGTTTGTGCATTTACAATATTCATTGATTTTTGCCATTGAAAAACATCCAGAAATGATTGAAGCTACTGACTGAATGAAAGGAGCTGGCATCTCACTCTCTTTGAATCTTCTTTATCATGCTAAGAGGAGCAGGAAAAAGCAAAAAATTTCAGAATTGCACCTTGCAATGCGGAGAAATTACTGTTTGTGCATTTACAATATTCAGTGATTTTTGCCATTGAAAAACATCATGTTATTCATATACCAGAAATGTTTGAAGCTACTGACTGAATGAAAGGAGCTGGCATCTCACTCTCTTTGAATCTTCTTTATCATGCTAAGAGGAGCAGGAAAAAGCAAAAAATTTCAGAATTGCACCTTGCAATGCGGAGAAATTACTGTTTGTGCATTTACAATATTCATTGATTTTTGCCATTGAAAAACGTCCAGAAATGATTGAAGCTACTGACTGAATGAAAGGAGCTGGCATCTCACTCTCTTTGAATCTTGTTTATCATGCTAAGAGGAGCAGGAAAAAGCAAAAAATTTCAGAATTGCACCTTGCAATGCGGAGAAATTACTGTTTGTGCATTTACAATATTCATTGATTTTTGCCATTGAAAAACATCATGTTATTCATATACCAGAAATGATTGAAGCTACTGACTGAATGAAAGGAGCTGGCATCTCACTCTCTTTGAATCTTCTTTATCATGCTAAGAGGAGCAGGAAAAAGCAAAAAATTTCAGAATTGCACCTTGCAATGCGGAGAAATTACTGTTTGTGCATTTACAATATTCATTGATTTTTGCCATTGAAAAACATCATGTTATTCATATACCAGAAATGATTGAAGCTACTGACTGAATGAAAGGAGCTGGCATCTCACTCTCTTTGAATCTTCTTTATCATGCTAAGAGGAGCAGGAAAAAGCAAAAAATTTCAGAATTGCACCTTGCAATGCGGAGAAATTACTGTTTGTGCATTTACAATATTCAATGATTTTTGCCATTGAAAAACGTCCAGAAATGATTGAAGCTACTGACTGAATGAAAGGAGCTGGCATCTCACTCTCTTTGAATCTTCTTTATCATGCTAAGAGGAGCAGGAAAAAGCAAAAAATTTCAGAATTGCACCTTGCAATGCGGAGAAATTACTGTTTGTGCATTTACAATATTCATTGATTTTTGCCATTGAAAAACATCATGTTATTCATATACCAGAAATGTTTGAAGCTACTGACGATGAAAGGAGCTGGCATCTCACTCTTTGAATCTTCTTTATCATGCTAGGAGGAGCAGGAAAAAGCAAAAAATTTCAGAATTGCACCTTGCAATGCGGAGAAATTACTCTTTGTGCATTTACAATATTCATTGATTTTTGCCATTGAAAAACGTCCAGAAATGATTGAAGCTACTGACTGAATGAAAGGAGCTGGCATCTCACTCTCTTTGAATCTTCTTTATCATGCTAAGAGGAGCAGGAAAAAGCAAAAAAATTCAGAATTGCACCTTGCAATGCGGAGAAATTACTGTTTGTGCATTTACAATATTCATTGATTTTTGCCATTGAAAAACGTCCAGAAATGATTGAAGCTACTGACTGAATGAAAGGAGCTGGCATCTCACTCTCTTTGAATCTTCTTTATCATGCTAAGAGGAGAAGGAAAAAGCAAAAAATTTCAGAATTGCACCTTGCAATGCGGAGAAATTACTGTTTGTGCATTTACAATATTCATTGATTTTTGCCATTGAAAAACGTCCAGAAATGATTGAAGCTACTGACTGAATGAAAGGAGCTGGCATCTCACTCTCTTTGAATCTTCTTTATCATGCTAAGAGGAGCAGGAAAAAGCAAAAAATTTCAGAATTGCACCTTGCAATGCGGAGAAATTACTGTTTGTGCATTTACAATATTCATTGATTTTTGCCATTGAAAAACGTCCAGAAATGATTGAAGCTACTGACTGAATGAAAGGAGCTGGCATCTCACTCTCTTTGAATCTTCTTTATCATGCTAAGAGGAGCAGGAAAAAGCAAAAAATTTCAGAATTGCACCTTGCAATGCGGAGAAATTACTGTTTGTGCATTTACAATATTCATTGATTTTTGCCATTGAAAAACATCATGTTATTCATATACCAGAAATGTTTGAAGCTACTGACTGAATGAAAGGAGCTGGCATCTCACTCTCTTTGAATCTTCTTTATCATGCTAAGAGGAGCAGGAAAAAGCAAAAAATTTCAGAATTGCACCTTGCAATGCGGAGAAATTACTGTTTGTGCATTTACA